>NC_048307.1:75010520-75310520 GCF_013100865.1 Trachemys scripta elegans | reverse complement strand
GAAGACATGACTGTATGGAATGCAGTAAATTCCTAACAGGACTTGAAGCAATGACAGGTATAGATACCCAATGATGTGATGAAAGCTTTACAAGGATAAAGGGGGCTGGCTATCAAAAATGTCACCCAGCCATGATGGCATTTGTGAAGCTGAGAGAGCGAGCGAGAGAAATGTAAATACCACCTTTACCTCATGGAGTTACTGTTTCATTTTAAAATTTTATCAAACTATTGCCTACCAATCCTTGCCCAGTAATGGGAGCAGAGATGCTAAATTATGGCGATTCTTTCACAGGATTAGGCTGATCTCTAAATTTGAGATCAGGAAGGGATTTGGAGGCTTGTTTTCCCCCTTCCTCTCAACTTTTATATGCGGATCACATGTTAGGGTCCACACTATCAGTTTCCTGCGGTTTGAGGATGCCAGCCTGTGCAAACCTCAGAGCTTCAGATCTTTGTCTTTTTCTACTGCAGTAAGGCAACAGACAGACTTCATCAGCAAATGGAGGGGCAACCCATCCATTAGCATCAGCAGAGGAATGAAGAAGAACGAGCTGGCAAGGAGCAAAATAACCTCAAATTTGAGCAAATAGGATGTCAGGGAGTATAACTGCAAAAGACTGGTTTTCTCTTGGTGATGAGAGAGGAGCTACTCAGGGTGACTGTCACAGCAGGTAGGAGCTGCAACTTTTCTGCAAACAAACACTGGCGTCAATAAGTGCCTTTTAATGTGCACTGAGTCTTTGTGTAGGAAAAGGATGTGCAGTTGGCAAGTACAGAGCTGTAAGGGGATAGTTTGAACATGCTGATAAAACGTCTAGCTTTACTCCAGACTTGACTTTATCATTTACCAAGGGATATTGTTAGTGTGAAGATGATAGCCACCCTCTGACAAGAGACAGACAGTGAAATGTATATGAACAAAACATCCATTGTGGAGAATTCTATCCTGTATGGGTGGTGACTTTTGTATCCATAATCACACAACATTACAGAGAGAGATAAAGCACAGGGAGGGGGAAATAACCACATTCATTTGAACGGGTTCCAGAAACAAAGGCAGGCGTCCTCCATGTTAAAGTCTAAACATATAAAATCTTGTGTGTTTGTGTCCCCTGTCAGATGTGAGATGTGGACATAGGGCAAGATGAGTACTTTGGAAAATGAGGTTAGCTGGCTCACTAGTGCCAGATGGTATGCTCGGCCTGGCAACAAGAAAAAGCTATAAGTGGAAAGAATGACTTTCCATCGCAGATCAGAAGTATGGTGACTGTTGAAACTGGAGCTGGGCACATACCACACACATTTCCCCAGGAGCATTTGTTGAAATTAACACCCCTCCCCAAATTTTCACTTTTCTTGGAACTTTGAGTGACTGCGTTTTACTCAAGGAAGTGCAGCCTTGAGGACTGAGAATTTTAGACTCACATCCGTGATGACTCATTTCGGAAGTGATGTGGTTTATATTATTGTTTATTGTTCCTTTAGATTTAAGTAACAATGACAATATCCACACAAAAAGCCCCAACGATAAATTAGGAATACAATCACTTCACTCAGCAGCCAAGAATAAATCATTTACAAATAATGGACACAGGTAGATACAGTACAGGTACCACATTTTCAAAATCTTCCATTAGATCCGTGTCACAGAGGCTATTCGGTGAGTTAGACAAGGATCTCATGACAGCCTTCACAGCTTGGACCATGCATGCCCACACAATTGCTTTATGTCAGTGGCCGGTGATTTCAGACAATTACTGACCAGGAAATACAAAGCATTTGGTGTATTTCATGGGACACTGGTTGATGCAGCAGAGTTTCCCCAATCCCTCATCAGAGCTCTAGCACAGTGATAATTAAATAGGCTCGACCACAATCTGACTGCATCCTTCAAAACTCAGACTTGTACAGTCACAGGGAATTATTTTGTGTGACTGTGACAAGATGTAATTTAAACTGTGCAACTAGCCAATACTTACAGCGACGGATTCCCCACCCTAAGAATAATGCCACGTTCAAATCTTGATGCCATAGACAAGCCTTACTTGGCCCAGAGAGCAGAAAAAAGGTTCAAAGTTTCTAAAGTTCCATATTCCTGCTTATCTGCTGCTACTTTTTAAAAGTGATTCAAATCACCAGTGGCTTCTTCCAGCACTCTTTCTGATTGCTGAATCCTGTTTAAGTCAAAGGGAGGCTTTCCATTGGTTTCAATGGGAATTGGGTGAGGCTCATCCAATCAGGGATCACAAACATTTTATTCTGACTTCTGTGATGAATCACAGCTAACCAACACAACTCAAAATTCCAAATACCAAGTCTCATGAAAGATGTATTGAGTAATTTTACTTAAATTATAAACTCTTTGGGGCAGGAACCATATTTTTTGTTCTGTGTTTGTAAGACAATGGGCCCTTGATCCAGGACTGGAGCCATTAGGTGCTACCACAAGACAAATAATAATAATTACAATAATAATTTTTATTAATGACTAATTTCAGGGAAATTGGGATCTAATCATAGATTTTCTACAATTAGAAAAAGGAAGTTAAATTCCTTTAATAAATTGTTCACTTTGAATTTGGCTCAGTTCTAGACAAAATCTAATGTTGAGTTCAATTGCGAAGCCTATTCATTTGATGGCTGTGCTTACAATGTAGACAGCTGTCTATTTGGAAGTAGCCTAAGACTCACAAATTATTTCACATAGGCCACGAAATAGCCAAATCAGATATTAACATGTTTTGTTCTGAACAGATGTAGGTCAAATTTGGCCTACTAGTACAAGTACATTACCAATCTCTTGATCCAGTCATTCTCCTATGCCCTCCTATTTATAGCTTTTGAATTTGTATCTTATTTTGCCATGCACAACGTGTATGTGATCTCCCTTCTTGCCAGCAATAGGACAGGAATTCTGCGACTTTGAAAATGTCCAGCTAGTGAGGTCTATTAGAAAGTGGAATAGTCTCCCAAGGGAAGTGATGGAAGACTTATTGCTTGAGTCTTTTATAACCAGACTGGACAAAACATACCCTAGGGAAACATCCTGCACTGGTGGGGGAATGAACTATTGTAACTGATCTACCAGGTCTTTTCCATTGCTAATTTGTATTGTTCAATGATAAGAAAATATTGGCTTAAAGAGCCAAAAGAAAGTAGAGGTTTCTGTGGACAAGAGATGAAATTCATGACGATCCCCCATTTTTTCTCATGAAAAAGGCTGTCTCTAACCTAAACCTAGCAGGCTAAATCAGAAGGTCTGGTTTGTCAGCAAATAATAATGCATGGGGTGCATCCTTTTTCCTTATGAAAACAGCATAAATCTGAAATTCTCCACCGCTGGAAAGAAATTTAATATTTAAAGGTAATTTGACCTGTACATGTGTGTGCCATGAATCTTTTATGTGACCTACAGCAAATGTATTTATATAGTATTATTCTGAGGATACTTATTTCTTATTCATTTCTGGGATATTATTTTTTCTTTCTTTGACTAATGTACATTTGCTCTTCTCATTTCCCTATTCAGCCAGAGCCAAGTTAACCCTCATATTTATCCTTTTACCCAATTCTGGTAGCTAAGATTGGAGACATTTGGACACTATGTGGCTAATGTTATGCTGAAATTGCACTCGTTATGATTCTAAAAGTTATGTCCATCTTGGTTTTGTAAACATTCCCCTTCTATTATTTTTTTAAGTTGGCTTTATGAAGATACTTGGCATAGAGGTGCAAATAGAGGGGTGAAAAGAACTCTTCCTACTATTTCACACTAAACCTGTGCTCATTTCTAGCAAGGAACCTTTGGGAAGGTCCTAAAGTCTTGTGTCACCCATTATCTGTGATCATCTCTCCCTGTGGTAGATGGATGACATAGGGTGAAATTAATTCCTGGGCCTAGCAGTATGTACCTCTGAAGTCCCACTTAACCACTATTTTCAGGGCTTAAATGCGTTTTATGAGTGCACAGGTTTTGTACTGGCCCTCTGAACGTGAGTGAGTTTCACTCATTAGAGGATAGGAGCCTGCAACTTATATATAGCGTTGGAAGTTGCTAGTAGAATTATGGGCTAGAGAGCTGTGGTTTTGGTAGAGCTGGTCAAAAAATTTCAGAGGAACATTTTTTCTGTGAGGAAATAATGCTGTTTCATCTAAATCAAAACTTTCTGCAGAAATGTGTTGATTTTGATAAAATTTCATTCTAAAAAAAAAAAGCATTTTGATTAAAAAATAACTATTTATCGGAACGGAACATTTGGATTTTTCATATCAAAACAAGTTCTCATTTTGAAATGTATTTTGTTTTATTTTATAAGTATTATAAAGTACAATAAAATATACAATTTTCAAACATCAAAATTGGAATGCAATCTTTGATTTCGACCTGAAATTATTCCCCCCCCAATTTAATTTTGTGAGAAATTAAATTTTTTTGGTTTTTGTTTCAATTCAAAACAAAAACACCATTGAAAATGTCAGAATTCCCCATCAAATGGAAACTCTGAGTTTCAACCAGCTCTAGTTTTGGTTGTTGAATGTTCTAGGTCAGGGGTCGGCTACGTTCGGCACGCGGCTTGCCAGGGTAAGCACCCTGGCGGGCTGGGCCAGTTTTATTTACCTGCTGACGTGGCTGGTTCGGCCGATTGCGGCCCCCACTGGCCGCGGTTCGCCGTCCCGGGCCAATGGGGGCGGTGAGAAGCGGCGCGGGCGAGCGATGTGCTGGCCGCGGCTTCTCGCCACCCCCATTGGCCCGGGATGGTGAACTGCGGCCAGTGGGGCCCGCGATCAACTGAACCTGCCACGTCAGCAGGTAAATAAAACTGGCCCAGCCCACCAGGGTTCTTATCCTGGCGAGCCGCGTGCCGAACGTTGCCGACCACTGTTTTAGTTTCTAGCCCCACAAACAAGAGAATTTGATACATTTGATTAACATTCCCCGCCCCCATTATTTTCTATTTTCACACACTTCTGTGCAGAAGATATAAGCAGGAAACACTGGAAATCCCACGAGACTGTTCTTATGGAATGTCCAGACAAATTTTTTAAACTCAACATTTTTGCACAGTTTGGATGTGCTTTAGAGCAGTGTTTCTCAAACTGGGGCCACTGCCGTTTGTGTAGGGAAAGCCCCTGGCGACCCGGGCCGGTTTGTTTACCTGCAGGTCCGGCCGATCGCGGCTCCCACTGGCCGTGGTTCACTGCTCCAGGCCAATGGGAGCTGCTGGAAGTGGCGGGGGCCGAGGGATGTACTGGCCACTGCTTCCAGCAGCCCCCATTGGCCTGCAGTGGCGAACTGCGGCTAGTGGGAGCCGCGATTGGCCAGACCTGTGGACGGGGCAGGTAAACAAACCAGCCCGGCCCGCCAGGGGCTTTCCCTACACAAGCGGCATCCCAAGTTTGGGAAACACTGCTTTAGAGAACAATCTGTAATTTTGAGTGCTTTTCAGTGCCCGTTCTGAATTCTCAATTTACTGAACTTTATCTGCTGCTTAAAAAATAAAATCTACAGATGGGATCAAGCTGCAAAATTCAGATGAAAATTTCAAATGTCCCAAAATTCAGATGTTGTCCAGCTATGGGGATTAGGTTCAGCCTGGGGACAGCTGCAAAATTTGAATCTGGATTAAGTTTCCAACCCTGATACTCAAAGGTTTGGATGTGTGGATCTGGGGTTTTGATTCAGATGCATCTCTGCTTATTAAAACAACCCCCCACCCTCAAAAGCATAGCTATCATAATACATCCTGGATTCACACCTGTCTAAGTGTAAAAAGGAAAAAAAAACTGTAAAAAAATAATCTTTTCTCTGCTATTGGAGTTTTGGGGGACCAAAAATACAGGATATTAAATTGAAAGAAGTTTAAAAAATGAGGGCCAGATCTTCCATTTCCCTTGAGTTTAGTGAGCTACACTGACTTACACCAGAAGTGGATCTGACCACTAATTGCTTTTAGTTTTTGGTTGATCATTTACTTTTGTGACATTGGACAAATAGCTAAATTGGTCATTTGCACTGTCCTTCGGAATGTCTTTCGTTTATTTATGATATTCATTCAGTAACTCCATGCTGTTGTGTCTGGGTTCTCAACACTTCACAAGAAATATTGAAGTTTAGGCTTGGGGAAAGAGGATTTTTTTCATAGCTTATTATTAGTATTATTTTATTATTTCACTATCTGATGCCATCAAAACATACTCAGTTCTTATCAAATCCTTTTATTTAATGCATGACACAAGGTTTTGGCCTACATCACTTGGCAGGCTTCTCCAAATATAGCATGGTCAGAGTCACAACAAAGGAATTCAAATCTATGAATTGTCTGTATTGCTTGACACATTTTTGTTGGGAAAGCCAGGTTGGTTCAGACATAGTGTAATTATACCAGACTGTTTGCCCTTTCCTGACTCTCCCATTGACCTTCATACTTCAGTGAGTCTTAATTTTTAAGCTTAGGGAGAGAGAGCCTGTTGCTTCAGGGTGTTGCTTCAAGCCCTTAGCAATGTTAACCCCAGTGATAAGATCTCTCGCTTAATGTTACAGCTCAAACAAGAACACTGAAGCACTAGAAAAATATTTTTAAAAGAACAATAGAAAATAATAATTAAGCCTTATAAATCCACAGTTCTAAATTGTACAAAAGGCTGAGGAGCCAGATACAACAGCATTTTAGAACATAAGAATGGCCATACTAGGTCAGACCAAAGGTCCATCCAGCCCACTATCCCATCTACCGACAGTGGCCAATGCCAGGTGCCCTAGAGGGAGTGAACCTAACAGGTAATGATCAAGTGATCTCTCTCCTGCCATCCATCTCCACCCTCTGACAGACAGAGGCTAGGGACACCATTCCTTACCCATCCAGGTAATAGTCATTAATGGACCCTGTTATAGTTCTAGCCTCCACAACCTCCTCAGGCAAGGAGTTCCACAGGTTGACTGGGCGCTGTGTGAAGAAAAACTTCCTTTTATTTGTTTTAAACCATTTTAACTGTGTGTATGTGTGTATTTAGCTTCTCAGGCTTTGTGGGATTGGGTGTGGGTATGGGAAAGAGTAACTCTAATCAGTGGTAGCCCTTGGGTAAAAGAACAGAGGGGCTATGATGGGATGTGCAAACCTCACACCCCAAGAAGGGGTTAAACAGAAACTTTGCACCATGTAATCCTGCCCCATTGCACCTGCAAACCATGGCAGTCTTGGAAGAGGAGCCTTAGAAAAGGAGAAGCTCAGCACAGAAGGGCCCAGCCTGGGAGATGGACAGAGCTCTCGCCCTCAGCTCCTAGAGCAGGGTTTCTCAAACAGGGGACGCCGCTTGTGTAGGGAAAGCCCCTGGCGGGCCGGGCCGGTTTGTTTACCTGTCCCATCCACAAGTCCGGCCGATCGCGGCTCCCACTGACCACGGTTCACTGCTCCGGGCCAATGAGAGCTGCTAGAAGCGGTGGCCAGTAAGTCCCTTGGCCCACGCCGCTTCCAGCGGCTCCCATTGGCCCGGAGCAGCGAACCGCGGCTAGTGGGAACTGCGATCGGCCGAACCTGTGGATGGGGCAGGTAAACAAATCGGCCTGGCCCGACAGGGGCTTTCCCTACACAAGCAGTGACCCCTGTTTGAGAAACCCTGCTCTAGAGAGAAGCCCAGCAGAGGACCTTAGATGGCCCGTGAGCCCAGAACAGTACAACAGTCAGCTGGAAGATCCAGGTGAAATAGACAGCAGCTCCTTATCTCTGTTAATTTCATTTATTTTCCTTTTCTATCTTGAGGACTAAGACTAGGGGCTGGGTCCCAGCACAGGCTCCTGCTGAGAGAATGAGCCACCTGAAGAGAAGGTGGATGCATTGTAGAAAGCAGCCCAGGGAAGAAGCAAGAGATCTGACCAGGCAGACTTTAATCACTTGCCCCAGGAGTCCCTGGGCTGGAAACCAGGGTAGAGGGAGGGATTGGGTTCCCTTATATCTTTCACCAGACAACTATCCAGAATACCCCAGATGCAAGGGGGGCAGAAAGATTATTGGGCCTGGGACTATTGTGTGAAAATCTTGGTTCACCCAGCCAGAGAGCCAAGTCTCAAGCCAAAGGGGACCATCAGTGGTGTACTGGTTGGTAAGTCACCTTGATGCAGGGGCTCAAATAGCAATATTCAGCTCTTCATTCTGAACACCCTAAAGTTATGGGATATTTGAATCCAGGATTTGTGACTGTTCTGTCATATGTCTGGGTGTTTGGATGTTTGAGACTGTGTTTATGTGTGAGAGGGAGTTGGGGTGAAAATGGCAGATCAAATTTGTTTCATTCCTCTATTCTTTCCCTTTTGTTTCCATGGGTGAGCATGAGAGCTGGGTGAACTTAGAAAGATTTTATTGTGAGAAGTTCCCAGATATTCAAATTCTGAAACTTATCTGGGAGAAATGTATTGTGACTGCAAAGGTGGTCTGGAAATCTCACAAGAACAAGGGTCTCTCTTGCACTATGTCAGTTGCATTCCTGGTTGGGACCTAAGAAATGCAGAAGCACATGAGAATGGAAAAAGATATTCATAATACAACTTTTCTAAATGTCCAAAAGGGCTTGGCTTGATTTCAGGCCAATGGGTCACAGTAAGGTGGTGTTTGAACCAATTTGATCATCCTGTCTGAGAAGGCAGCTAGGTTAGAGAACTGTTTTTTCACTGGAGAGCCCATAGAATTTTGATCTGGGATCATGCGATGTAGAGTCTTGCCATGGACAGAATGGGGTGGGTTCCCCTCTCTCTCTATGTTGATTTCATTTTCAACCATGTATATGCCACAGTCTCCTAGACTCACTCATATGGTATGAGGAGAAAAACCATCAGCAGAAGGCAGGAACCTAAGGCATATGCTGCATTTTATAGTGTAGTGCAGAGGTCAGCAACCTTTGGCACGCGGCTCACCAGGGTAAGCACCCTGGCGGGCCGATTTGTTTACCTGCCGCATCCGCAGTTCGGCCGATCGCAGCTCCCACTGGCCTCAGTTCGCCGCTCCAGGCCAATGGGAGCGGCGGGAAGCAGCGCGGGCCGAGGGATGTGCTGGCCGCCGCTTCCCGCCACCCCCATTGGCCTGGGACAGTGAACCGGGGCCAGTGGGAGCCACGATTGGCCGAACTTGCAGACACGGCAGGTAAACAAACCGGCTCGGTCCACCAGGGTGCTTACCCTGGTGAGCCGTGTGCCAAAAGTTGCCGACCTCTGGTGTAGTGGTTACAGTTTGGGGCTCAATTTGTGGAATTACCACAAGTCCTAAGTAAGGCACAGCACATAAGCATGCTAATTCAGGTGGAGAGTGGTCCCCGATTGCCCACTTACATCTGAAGAAAAGTAAACTACTTTAGCCTGGTACAGATGACACCCTCCTCCGTTCTGACTCAGTTGTTCTGGTTGATGATTTGAGGGAGCAGAGCCAAGGCTCCTCCCATTCCCTGTCCACCCACCAGAGTGGGAGGGGAATATCAGACTTGTGAAGGCTGCCTTTCCCAGTACTCTTCAAGTGACCCAGGCTTGTAGGACTTGGTCTGAAGGGCTGTTTAATTGTGGTGTAGACATTGAGCTCTGGGACTCTCCTGTGTACCCCAGTTTCCAACCAGAACCTGAATTTCTACACCACATTTAAACATCCCCTTATCCCAAGCTTCACGAACCCAAGTCAGCTGGCATGGGCCACCTGCAGGATTTAATTGCAGTGTAAACATACCCTGAGTCTCCTATATTCTAAATGTTAGCACATCAACCAGGCCAGCTCTAGAAATCCCCTCTTACAGTCATCTTGGAAGTGCTCCTATGAAGCAGACAAAAGAAATGCATACAAAGTAGATGCTTCCATCCTTGAATATGGAATTAATAATAACAACAAACCCCAAGAGTGCTGGACGTATGTGTATCTCTTCCCAAACTGATTGAAGCATCTGTTGGTAAGTTCCACCTACCAGCTAGCAGCATTAACTTTGAAGTACAATGGTGCTTTGTGTCTATCAGACTAAACAGCTCTTTGTGACTTGCCATTTAACCAGTTACTGTGACTCTGGCTCTGTTACAGATACTGGGGTGAAATGGTCTGGGTTTGCCTTTAGTTCTCTGGAGTGCTGTATCAGAAGAGGAGAGCATATTCTCCTTTTCCTCCCCCTTCTATGTTGCAGCTCCTAGGATTCTGTAAGAGACTGAAATGTGGCTGCCACATGAGGTGCATGGCAGCCAACAATAAAGACACTCAGCACGATACTAAACCTTTCACCACCTGCTACCTTAAAAAAGGAAGATGCGGTGTCTAGGCAGACTGATACTTGTGGTCTTAGGCCTCCATGGTATCCAGGATAAACTTTCAAGGGAACTCCCAGAACCAAATTTGCATCCAGGAGTGCAGGACTTTGCAACCTACACTTCTCGGCTGGTGGGGTGATTGGATGGGTGGTTCTCCCTGGAGAAGAGTAGATAGCAGCACATCGTCCCTTGAGGTTCTACAATGCAAGGCCAGCTTTATTTTTTATCTCCCTAGTAGGACAGAGGCTGTCAGGGGGAGGTGCTGAATCAGCAGCCCATCTGAGTTCACCCCTTCCCAACCTGGCATGATTTTGAAGGTCCCTGATATAGCAGAGGTTGTGGGTGATTTTCTCTACTGGTAACACTTGTTTCTGAGCACCCGGTGACTCTGTGGGAACCCATGCAAAGGGGCATGTACCTGTCAAACCCAGTCGTTGCCTTGGATATTCAGACATGAGGAAATCCGGCATGTTTCAATGCCTGTAAACCCATGAGTAGTGCTTCTGGCGCAAATATATAGAGATATTGCTCAAATCTTTTCATACCAAACTGAGAAGGATTCATGAGGCTCTAGCTAAAAGTCTCATGAGAACATGATTTCAAGTGACATGTGCTAGTACTTCCTTCTTCATCCCAAACCAAGACATGCAGGGCAGCTTGCACATAAAAATTCGTCAAAAAAAAAATAATAATAATAACCCAACTTTTTAGACTCTCAAAGGAGCCCCAATTGTGGCTGTGCTCAGATTCTGGAAGGCCAGAGTCAGTTCTCAGTCTGCTTTAATTGATTCTCCTGTACCATGTGTGTTTTCCCTTGAGGACAACAGAATGGAATGTACAGTCAACAGCAAGCCCCTGACATAGATAACTTATTTTTTAATCCACTTTGCCTTTAGACAATCTATCAAGGTAGCATGAAACACCTAGAGGACAGCTGAGACTTTAAAGGTGTTTAGTAGCAGAACCCATCAAAGTGGGGAAAAGGGGTGGAAGGGGAAGTATGCAAATACATTGCTTATTCTGTCTTGCTATTCTTTCCTCAGTCAGCCTGGTTTTAAAACATAATAAGAAGCCCTGATCTCACCATGCTTAGGCTCTCTTGGGGTTTGAAACTGTAATGAAAGTATTTTAACTCAGCAGTAACTGGATTAGAGTAATGCAAGCACCCTGTCACCTTTGGGACCTCCTGTTCCTATCTAGACCTAAATAATTGTGCATGGAAATTGTTTTAAACTGATGACTGTGCAAGATCAGAAGCTAATGTAGACAATCTCAGGCTGGAACTTGGCAGGCTGCAAAGGAATGTGGAGCTGGCATTGAAAATAGCTCATTTGCTGACATGAAAGGGAAGTGCTCATAGCTTCAGAGGTAGAGCTTCTTCTGCTCAACGACAGGAGATCAGTAGAGCGCCATTAGCATCTCTCACCCAAACTGAGGGAACTTAATATTTTGTCTAGAAAACAAGCCAATCACTTTCCCCCCTCCCCCACACACACCTTCCTTCAGAACTAGTCCAGTTTGCTGTGCAAGTCCACCTTCATTATTCCACAGGTTTATTAATATGCTTTTTATGGAAGCAAAATAATGCTAACCTTGGGCCAGATCCTCAACTGCTGTAAATAGGTGTCCTTTTGCCTGAAAGCTGGGGATTTGGCCTCTTTATTCTTTTTCAATAGCCTGCACACTTTTATACCCTTTTGATTTGCTTATTTGTCTATTTTGATTAGCCACTGAAGTTTCTCTGCTAAGAATAAGGCTCGCTACATAACAATCTGACAGTCAAACACTCCTGATATGTTTGGTATCTTGCCGTTTTCCTTTCCCACTCTCTCTTTCTCTGTCTCTCATTCTCTTTTATCCCGTGGAAGCTAAAACTTTAGTATAAAACTGAAGATAAGTATATCAGTTTGCTTGGATTCTGGCACAACAGAACACAAGCAATGAGAAGATAAGGGAATTTGGTCGAATACAACAAGTAGCATGGAACCTAAACCAAATGACATCAGATAAGACTTCCACTGAGTTTCTATTAAAACTGTAATAAATCAGGAACACAAACAATTCTTTTTCAGGATGTGTGTGTGTGTGTGTGTGTGTGTGTGTTATTGTCTCTAAGTTGTTCAGATGTACAGCTGCTAGGACTGTTCTCCTATTCACATTTGGAACCAATAAGCTCAACTAGGTCGACTAATGTTAAAGGTTTGGCAGATCCAGATTAGTGACTGAAAGATAAAAGTTTTATTTAGTTATTTATTTATACACTTTATTTAGGCTCTCATAGGACAATCCATCCTGCAGAGGGGCCTAACAATAGTATTAACAGCAGTCTGTGGATCATAACCCTGTAGCTACAGTTAGGGTCCAAAAACAGGACAGTGGCTGGTGGGAGGTAGGGATGGGAACCAAACTAAATTAAGTATATATTTAATATGTTGGATCTCAGCATTATTTGGGTTTGGATGAATATGCCAGTCTTCTGTGCCAGATCCCTTGTTGGTGGTAATGAATATACCTCCACTGATTTGATCCAACTGCAGAATGCATGGATTGGTCCTTTCTCCAGTTGTTTTTAAGAATCTTTCCTACCCAGGCAGAGACAGTGGTTGGCTTTCCCTTCACCAAATGAGAGGAGGGAGAGAGAATAGCCCAGTACAACCAACAAGGGGGTGAAATATGGCAAGTAGGTAGGAAAATTCAGAACCCAAATGCCTCAGAATGTGGCATGTCCCTAATCTGGATGTAATGGTTTTTTGAATATCGGGGCTCATGTACATTTTGGGGAAACCAAACATAGGGCTTAAATCCCACAGCATTTACGGGGATGGGCATAAGTCTTTTTATAAAAGTGAAAGTGGTTGTGGTAGGCCTGTAAAATGTAAGTTACTCTTTTTGTTTCCACAAATGAACTAAATCTGATTGTGCGTTATTATTTTTATTATGCAGTGCTGTCATTTTTGGATGATACGTACACACTGGATAGGACTGACTGAGCTGTCCTGACAGACGGTGTGCATTCAGGTAGCTTTGTGAAGGATGCAGTTCTTCATTTGAGACAGAATTTGCTGAATTTCTTGGATGGATTGAGCATGTTGTTCTCATCTCTTGGCAGAGCATCACTTTTTTTTACATTGACCGAGAGAAAGATCAACAAAATCCACTTGTAATAAATGTACACCCAGAGACAACGTCGGGGGGGGGGAGGGGAGGAGCATGCAGGGTCACTTCCCTTCCCCCCCCCTCCTGATTTGCTGCTTTGCTTGTACTGAGCATGCTCAGTAACTCTGCTGAAGTCAGCTGCCGTCACTCTGTCCACACCCCCACTATTGGCACTGGTCATCTGTGAACACCTGGTGTATGAAAAGCAGGTAATTAGCAGTCAGACCACAAAGCCTGCACACACAATGCTCATTTGTATGAGCAAATGTGGGATTTGAGCATTCTTTTGTACAGGTGCAACTTCAGAGATTGTGGGTTAGATCCTCTTGCATAAATGACTATAGACCACCTTTCTTCCCCATCAATGCAACTGTGGGAGGGAGTGATGGGTCATTGTTGGCCCCACCTTCATTTATACCTATATAGGCTTGCTACTTTTACAAAACTCTGGGGGAGAGTACGGAGGGTGCTACCCCTGGGCTAGGAGGCAATGGGGGTGGGTCGTGTGCTGCTCCCAGGAGTAGGATGCCCTTGGGGGTTGCCCAGTGAGCCCACCCCATACTCACCCCGCAGTGTCAGCTCTGCAGCTCCTGTTCAGTGTCACTGGCTGTGTTCAGCTCCCTGCACTGGTGCATGGGGTCGCAGTGCTGCTCAAGTTTGTCCCAGTTGCCCCTCCATCATGATGGCAGGGGAGCCAAAGTTGAGTGAGTGGCACAATGACCCCATGCACCATTCTGTAACAGCGCTCACTCAGATTTAGCCCCAGTGTCACCCACCCCACATCAGGAAGGCCAGGAGTGGGTAGCTGAGCCCCCAGCTAGACCCGTGGAACAGAACCTTCAGGAGCCACTGATGCAGGGTTATTTGTCTTACCATTAGGCTCCGTTAGGAAAGGGATAGATAATAAGACAGAAAATATCATAATGCCACTCAATAAATCCATGGTACACCCGTGCCTTGAATATCGGGTGCACTTCTTGTCACTCCATCTCACAAAAGATATATTAGACTTGGAAAGCGTACAGAGAAGGCCAAGAAAAATGATTCAGGATAAGGAATACCTTCCATATGAGGAGAGATGAAAAAGACTGGGACTGTTCAGTTTAGAAAAGAGATGACTAAGGGGGGGATATGATAGAGATCCATAAACTCATGAATGGTGTGGAGAAAGTGAATAAGGAATTGTTATTTACCCCTTCACATAATATAAGAACCGGAGTCACCCAATTAAATTAGTAGGCAGCAGGTTCAAAACTAACATTCACACAATGCACAGTCAATCTACGGTACTTGTTACCAGGAGATGTTGTGAAGGCCAAAAGTGTAACTCGGTTCAAGAATGAAATAAGTTCGTGGAGACTAGGTCCACCAATGGCTATTAGCCAAGATGGTCAGGGATGCAACCCAATGCTCCGGGTGCCCTTAAACCTCTGACTGCCAGAAGCTGGCCATGAAATGCAAAACTTGGCTCCTAATATAAACAATAGGCTTCAAATTTAGATTGCACTAGTTCTGATCATTCCCAGTATTCCAGGTCTCAGATATGCTTTACATCACAGCATAGGACTATAAAGATCGTTCTTCTTAGTGTAGGCACAACATGCCTCAGGTGGCACGTGACCAGGATTCATCACTGAATTTGGTCCACTGGTTGGTTCATTAGCTTCCCTGTCTTGGGCTGGTTACCGAAGGGGAGTGTGATATGAACGCTGATACAGGCCCCCCACTATAAAGATAATAAAACATATCCTGATTCATGGCATCATTTTCTGCAGAGAGATGGGGGAATTCAGGCTGCTCTTAACAGTTTGTACTATATACTCTCTTCATTTCCTCTGACACTTACAAATGGAAAGGGGTCATGGTGTCAGTCTGGGCACCCCATTAGAAATGGGGGTGGGGAAGAAAGCTTAGTTTGGCCTTGAAAATGTTGTGGAATCTAGTTTGATTTTTGGAGGAGGATTGTTTTGTAGAAAAGGGAGAGTGCCATAGCCGTTGTTTAAATCCTCCAGCACTTCAGTGGTTAATTCCGCCTTACTAGGCTGTCTCCCTGCTTGGCCCTGCTGACTTTGAGTGCAAGGCAAAATAAATGTTCTGGCCCTGGAAAGGGGACAATGGTTTGAGAGGAGACAAATCCCCTCCGGGCCTTGAGTGCAGTTTGCGGCCTTAGGTGAAATGAGTTTAGTAGTGTCTGCTCAGTCTCCAGTGGACAATAGCCTGTGTCATAAAATAACTACATGCATAATATGGCATATTTGTCAGCCTCTGCTTCAGAGAAGCTCAGGTTAGAGCTCTTTATATCCATCTTGGGACAATCCCCAGTAAGAAAGATCGCACTGTTTGGCTAGCAGATATCTAGACTATTACATTTTATTCCACCTTTCATTCTTATGGGATGTGTATGTCTATCTATCTATCTATCTATCTATCTATCTATCTATCTATCTATCTATCCCNCTATCTATCTATCTATCTATCTATCTATCTATCTATCTATCTATCTATCTATCTATCCCCATCCACCCCCTCTATCTGTCTGTCTGTCTGTCTATCTATCTGAATTTTAAGTGTCTAAAACTTTTCTACAGTGTAAAATAAGTGAAAATGATCAGCATCCATCAGGCACTTTAACAATTTAATTAAAGGGAAGTTAAAATATATATGAGTGGGACTAAATAAACTGTGTCCATAGACAGATACTATTTCCACTCCACTCTTTAAGTGTTCACTTCTTAGACAAAATCACATTCATAAGAAAGTTGACTCAACTGTAAAAATTAGATCTACATGTGTGGGGGAGGGGGAAAGTGTTCCTGTTATGTTTCTGATAATAAGAAGCCTTTCCCATGTGTTATCACATACAACAAGGTATTTTACTACTGCCAGCTCAGCTTAGGGTATGTGCACACAGACACACTCCAGATCAGTTTATGGTGTGTGTGCATACACACACACACACACACACACACACAAGATTGAGAGAGAGAGAGAGGGTCACACCCTCAGAATTCAGGTGGCCTCAAACTGCCATATAATCCCAGCCTCAATTAAACTTTCCAAGGTCAGTGGTCTTCTACCAGGTCAGACATAAATAAGTCAGGTGAGAGTCCTGAGGCACAGAAAAGCCATATTTATTCTTTATCCACAGTTCATAGCTATCAAATGAAGCCTAACGCAGAGAAAGCAAGAGAGAGAGAGAGAGAGAGGTTCTCAAAAGCTACGGCACTCCTAAGTACAACCTTTGGTTTTAATAAAAATATAGTACATGAATAATGCAAGACCCAGTAAAACAAGGGGAAGAATTTTTTAGGAACACTATGCTGGAGGACAAATGTCTAAAGACTAAAATATTTTGTCTGATCGGCTTTTGCACATTCTCCTTTGCACTTCTAATTTTTTTTAAATCAAGGTTTTTTGCAGATGAATCTATGCCACAGAGTTTGGACCCAGATTCCAATGCAGACTTCCCCAGAGTTTAGCTAGACACATTCCATGCTCTGGTTCAGTCCATTGTGGAAACAGGGCTGTATTGCATCATCTGTTGGGGTCTGTGTATTACAGATCTAATTCTCCCTTGATTCAGGGAAGTTCAGAATGAGTGTGCCAGTTTGGCATATCCTTAAATACACAAGATTTATGCTTAAATAATAATATGTAGGGCCTAATCCAAAGTTCATTGAAGACCATGGAAAATTCCTATTGACTTCAAAGGACTTTGGATCAGGCTCAGGAAGAATTATTCATATTCAAAGAGCAGATCTAAGGAGATTTTGAGGTATACTAACTTCAGTGCAATCCCTCTAAGCCAGGGTTTCCCAAACTTGGGACGCAGCTTGTTTAGGGAAAGTCCCTGTCGGGCCGAGACGGTTTGTTTACCTGCCGCGTCCACAGGTCTGGCCATTCGCGGCTCCCACTGGCCGTGGTTCGCTGCTCCAGGCCAATGGGAGCTGCTGGAAGCAGCGTGGGCCAAGGGACGTACTGGCCACCGCTTCCAGCAGCTCCCATTGTGCTGGAGCAGCGAACCGCGGCCAGTGGGAGCCGCGATCGGCCGAACCTGCGGACGCGGCAGGTAAACAAACCGGCCCAGCCCACCAGGGGCTTTCCCTACACAAGCAGCGTCCCTAGTTTGGGAAACACTGCTCTAAGCTTATTGTCCAAACCAGAGTGATCAACGCCAAGATTAATACATGGGTTTTGAAGCCCCAACACCCAGTAAGCTTTAATGACTTTGCCCTCCCATGCTGCATCAGATTTTAAAAGCTGGATATTGTCTTGAGAAGTTGAATTTGACCTGCCTATATTTTTTCCCCCTCAAAAAGCTGTTAAAGTTTAGTTTTATGCCATTTAGATGAAAATTCAAAAATAAAAACACCTTTTGAACAAGGGCATTTTTGAAAATGACAGTGACTGTAAGTGTAGTAATGGCAGAGTTCCTCAGTTCAGTGACAATGGGCAAACATATCTTGCAGTGGAAAATGTTGTATTTGACAAAATATTCATAAATGTATCCCTTTGCCATTCAGGGCTCAGTCCACAATCTGGACACAGGGTCTAGTAGTTCCATTGCTTTTAAGCATTAGACCTTTAAAGATTGGCAAGTGAAATCCAGAGGTTTTGTTCAGTTCTGAGCGGAATGACAATAAACCTTCATCATCCCAACAATGGGTCAGAAAGCCTCGGCTGGAGTAAACTGGAGTTGTTCCGTTGACTTCAATGGAGTTAAACCAATGTATATCTTCTGAGAAACTGGATCAATAAGTATGGAAGCCCTGTAAGGAAATTTGGGGAGGGATAGCTCAGTGGTTTGAGCATTGGCCTACTAAACCCAGGATTGGGAGTTCAGTGCTTGAGGGGGCCACTTAGGGATCTGGGGCAAAATCAGTACTTGGTCCTGCTAGTGAAGGCAGGGGGCTGGACTCAATGACCTTTCAGGGTCCCTTGCAGTTCTAGGAGATAGGATATCTCCATTGTTATTCTAATTTTTGTTTGTTTCTTTTCAAGTAATCTTTTTGTGAATTACAATTTATATAGGTAGTAGTATAATATATATGATAATGTACAGGCATTTATCTTCTAATAACTTTCAGCTACTTCCAGTCTGTCATCAGAAACTTTTCAAAGAGCAATATTTTGTCAAGTTTACAGCTGGATGAATGGTAACAAAATTGATTTACAATATTTTGGTGAATAAAAGTCTCATTTGTTCTGTATGATGGGGTCATATGATTAGTTATTCAGTGATTATTGGTAGTAGTCCAACTACCAATGTGTATTTGCAAATATAGCTGTTAATCACAAAAGTTTCACAAATTTTAGTATGAATGATTATTCATCTGAAAATTATTTTCAAAAATATTTATTAATATTTTATTGATCTCCAGTTGAAAAACTTTTGGTCTTCCAATCAAGGGATGGGAAAAAAATGCCAGGTGATCTAGGTGATCAATTACACACCATGAATGACTACTATTGAAGAGTCAAAATGAACAGTTTACAAGCAATGAAAAATAATTGAAAAAAAATATTAGACCAACATGAATAACAAATAACACTTGTCGAAATCAGGATTTGTTCATGGAGAAATTGCTTACGAAAAAATAAGGCTGCATTCATAATTACCAATCTAGATGCTGCGTTAGTGATCCAGACTCCTATCATTTAAAGAGGTCATTGGACAGGACTTAACGGAAAATCATCCGGTTGATACAAATATCAGTTCTCAGTTTCTTTTATATGTTTTCACTTTAGAAGCCTTTTGGAAGTTGGGTTTGCATGATATAGGCTTGATATCCATTAGCATACACGCTACAGTTCAGTAGTTTTCCGCTTCTGGTTTGAACATCTGAAAGGATATGGGAAATCTTGACAAATGTTTTGGAAGGTTTTATGTGTTCCTAATCCCATTGCTAGATTGCAATCCACATTATGCCAGAGGATAATAATATGAGAATCGAGATCAGATGTCCGGTGCTGTAGATTAGATGTGAAAAGGGGTGCTACAACAATACAAAAGGCTTCCATTTAGACTTTAACCAAACACCACTTTTCAAAGGAAAGGGGAGGGGAAAGCTTATTAAATATCTTCTCTTTATATCTGTTTCCCCTGTGTTTTCCCTGATACCCTTTCACACACACACACTTTAGCAGTGAATGCATCACAGTGACCCCTGCTGGCAGAAGCTGATTAAAGCAGTCCTCAAACAACCAGGGCCAACAGAATTTTTCTAATCAGTAGTTGGAGCAAAATATGTTTAAATAAATTTAGTGGCACCTTAGAGACTAACAAATTTATTAGAGCATAAGCTTTCATGGACTACAGCCCACTTCTTCGGATGCATATAGAATGGAACATATGCATCCGAAGAAGTGGGCTGTAGTCCACGAAAGCTTATGCTCTAATAAATTTGTTAGTCTCTAAGGTGCCACAAGTACTCCTGTTCTTCTTTTTGCGGATACAGACTAACACGGCTGCTACTCTGAAACCTTAAATAAATTTGTATCCCAGCCCTTTATATATATAATAATTGTGTGTGTGTATAGGAAGGAAGGAATGCAATACCTCTCTGGGCTCAGCCTGTCACAAGTAAGATCTACAGTGTCAATGTATATATGCTTTCTAGGTGCAACTGCTCCTTGTCCAAATCATTCGGTATTAAATGTTGACAGAAACCAAACTCCATGCCCACCTCCTTCATTTGAAGAGTCCCGTGCCTCATTTAACAGCCTTTTTGATAATTTATAGTCACCTCCACCATGCTAAAGACACCAGTCAAGGGACGCAAACCAAGAGCTTTTTGCAGATCCAGGTTAGATTTGTTATAACCTCCAGAGTTATTAATTAACTTGGAAAGAAAAGGGGAGGTTGGTTGGGAGGAGAATGTACACTTGAATGTTCTGTTGTGGGATTCAGGTCTGTCTGAATTTCTTGATTCTCCATTTATTTAAACCGAATCCTCAAAGTCAGTGGCTAAGAATCCAACTGAAGGAGCATAAAAGTCTCTTCCAAGGATTTTCTCAGCTCAGTGTGGGAAAATGGCTCTTTGGCAGGAAAACTGAACATTTCTTCACATTTTAAGGGCATGAACAGACTCTCTTGTGATAAGAGAATTGGAAGGATAAAATGGGGGACACAAACACTCATGCAAAATGGAGAAGTGCATGTCACTGAAATGCTGCATTGTGATCTTGGGCATATCATCTCCCTATACTTCAGTTTACCCATCTGTAAAATATGGAGAGTAATTTACACTTAGCACAACTGGATGTATGTGTGTGTGTGGGGAGGGGGGGGCTGTTACACTGGCCAAAGGTCAATACTTTACTTCACCTTTTCCCACCTGACACCACCCCCAAATGGAAGTGTGATAGGCAGTTGGCTCTGTTAGGTGTACCCTCAACTGGGCTTTTCTAATGCAACTTTCCAGCCACTTGGTGCTATGAAGACAGTGCAAAACAGAGAGAGAATCTAGACCATTGTTTCTAAAGTGCTTTGAGATCCTTAGGAGAAAGGTGCAAGAAAAAAAGCATTATTATTAGAGCTGATTGGGAATTTTTTAAAAAAAAAACTCTGTTTCTGCAGAAAACACAAATTCACTGAAACCAAAACTTATTATGGGAAAGGGTCAGTTTTGACTTGTTTCACATTTAGGGGGAAAAAACTGAAATAGGGACCATTTTTTTAAGTCTTGAAAATTCTCATGGGATGGAAAGATCATTCCTACCCATCTCTATTTATTAGTTTTTAAAAGAAAAATACTTAGTGCTTCTGTATCTTTTCACCTATTCAAAACACTGTAGTTAATATTTATTGGGGGAGATGTTTACAGGCCTATATTATACATATGTACGCTATAGTTGCAGAAAAATACCATGTTATTAATCAATGTTGATGTCCACTTTAATGATATGTAAATGTTTTGCGAGATAATAATGATACAAATATTTCCCTTGTGTAGGGACGTTACTGACACTGCTGCATGGGCTGAAGCTAATGTTCTGAGTTCACAGTCAAGATATCTTTTCCTTCCTCACATAAAAAGCTGAAGACTAAAAAATTATCTGGCACGCTTTGATTTATTGTATTTTCTTTTTTCGTAGCTTATTTTATATATATATATATATATAGTTATAAAAGTGGTGTCAATCGCATAGCTTTCCACAAAGCAGCATGTTTATGTAGCATCTACAGTGCCCGATGTTTTTGTTTCTTCAAAGTATACTATGCTAGAGCCTGTTCAAGAATCTATTGTCTGATTTGGGGGTTCTGTTGTCTGTATGCATCAATTTTCAAGGCAATAGCAAAGAAATAGGTTCAGATCCTTGGCCGTCTGCTGGGCTGCTTGGCATTGCCGAGGCAGCTTGAAAAGCTCGGTAGCTCTAACATAGCTCTAATGTAGGAAACTCCCTGGATAGCATGCACACAACATAGTTCTATGCATCCCAGTCCACAAAGCAAGGTGTGTGGTTGGAAGTGCCTTGGGCTCTGGTCATCCCCAACGAGAAGAGTCCTTCGATTGCTCTGAGTGATGCTGGGAGCTGAATCAGCCCTAGGATCTGGGAGCAGTGACATGTTCACCCATTTTTGAGTTCTGTACTGAGCATAGCTTGAATGATCCAAGGATCTGGCCCCTTGTGATTGGGTTGGAAGGCAGTAGTAAACTATAGTCCAACCATGAAAATAGGTCCTGAGACTTTACGCACAGAAATCCTTCTCAGTGACAGGACAAGCATGTAGCCACTTCAGAGGCTATTACATCCAGTGAATTTTTGAAGGCAGCTTACTTGGGCTGAGGTATGTGTCTGGCTCCCCTTTTGAGATGTCAGTCAGTTCACTAACAGCCACTGTCTGTTGTTAAAACGTGCTTTCAGCTGGTCCCTTGCCATATCCTGGTTCAGCCTACAAGTGTACAAAAATGCAAAAGTGCCACCGGAAGGAGAAGATTAAGGTACGCCAATGGGAGAGAATCTCCCGTCGATGCAGTGTGGTGTAGACACTGCAGTAAGTTGACCTAAGCTACATCGACTCCACTACGTTATTCACATAGCTGGAGTAGCGTAACTTAGGTCGATTTACCACAGTAGTGTAGACAAGGCCTAAGATCAAGAAATTATATTTGTCTTGTGACACTAGGCAAAGAACCATCCAGCTGAGCTCTTCCATGTGTCTTGGAGTCTAATTAATCCAGATTTCCTTGTTCTGTTATCAGATCACTGTGACAAATTTGTTACATTCACTGCTGGATAGTTACTGTGAAGGTTGGAGTTCAGGATACTCCATAAAGTTTTCTGCAGACCTCATTATGCTGATCTAATTTGCCTATGCAGTGCTTAGATACTGCAATGATGGGCTCCATAGAGAAACTGAAGACAGACAGAGACACACAGGCTTGGTTTCTCTCATCAAGACCTTTAGATTGCCAGAGCTGTAAAGTCCTGATAAACTGTTGCCCCCAGGCTTGGGTATAACTTCGTTTCTGATCAGGCTGCCCAAAATCTTCTGGGTTCTCTAAAGCTGACCATGGGATATTATAAACCTTCTTCCTCTTGGCTGTTTGAAACATCTGAGTTTGATGTGGGGCTGCTAATTACAGATGGTATTATCAGAACCTCAAAAGGGAATCTTGACCATCTTTAAATAGTGTAAGTCACCCTTCCGTCCTCAAGAAATCACTTCTGACGCTAAACTGTATCTGATAGTGGAGCGATTGACAATTACTGCCCAATCTTGACCTCACCTTTTTTGAGAAGGCGGTGGTGGTGGTGGTGGCGGGGGGAAACTTACTGAGAAGACAGTAGATTTCAGTTCCAGGTGATTTGGACACCACTGATACACTGGATAGGTTCCACATTTGAAGGTCATGATCATGGATGACCTCTTGCTGATTTTAGGTTGGTCATGCTGGTCATCTCATCAACTTTGACATGACTGACTGCAGGCTATTATTTCATTGACCAAGGGACATGACTGTTGTGGCTGTAGTTGCTGTTCAATGCTTTCACCAATTCCTAAAAAAGAGGAGCCATTCAGGATGATGAAAAAGTGTGTGTCAACATCGGGGGCATTGACATGTGGTGTCTTCCAAGAATCTATCTTTTACCTATGTTGTTGAATGTACCCATAGAACCATAATTATATGTTTCTTGCTTGTACACACTATACATTTGGGTTCTGCTCTGAAGGATTACTTATATCAAATTACAAGCTGTATTTATTTATAATTATATAAATAACAATGTTATGTATTTTGCCACATTACAAACATAAGGACTTTGTTGCATAATAAAGATTCTCTGGAGTGGGACACATCAGAGGAAGTGGCTGTATAACATAAATGTGTAATTCTGACCACTTAGAAGAGCAATTGTATCAATCTAAGGCTCCCGCTTCTACATTAGAATCCATGGAGATGGACCCCTGAACTTGCACAGAGTCCTACTGAAGCTACATATTAGGGGTGAAATCCTAGAAGACCCATTGAAATCACTGGGGTTTTGCCGTCCTTGACGTCAGTTGGACCAAGATTTCACCCTAGAATCAGGGACCAGTTTGGGTTATGGTTGTACAGCAGTGAGCACAATGGGGTCCTGGTCCATGACTGGGAATGGTAGTAATACAAATAAGTAATATTATTAATAATATAAAGTATTAATCAATTAACTCAAATTCACATGACTAAGGCTTGACACTAAATTGCTTTAAAACAATCGAAATGTGACACAGACACTGTAGCTACATACATAAAGCGATATAGTCTCTGTACGTGTATATACAATAGGTTTTTAAAATATATCTTTAAACAAAACTATATGGTTTACTTTCCCTCCACCCCAGTGATGTGATACTTCATGGCACAGTGACAGAATAAGAAAATGAGTTTATTAAGTTTACTTAGAAAACTACTCAGTGATCTGTATGAGCTCCTTGAGCTATGTCAACATTTTCTTGAAAGATATCGGAGATTATTTGATGTTTACTTTTTTAAGTACAGCATTTGTAAGTAAAAGTGCACAAGAACATTTTATTACATTTTAAATGTAATTCCTGATCCCAAGGTGCTGTCTGTATAAATCTGAACAAACCTACGAAATCACTATCTATATTAGATCAGCAAATCCTCTCAGTCCCAGCGCTGGTCACTGTGTTAAGAATAAGAGGCAAAAGTGAAATTCCTGGGTAATAAAACTTCTGAGCCTTGACAAGTGTGAGGTAATGCCATTTTTTGCAGCAGTGCCTGGACCTTTCAAAGCACACTACTATTTTTTATATGCCTTCCCTCTGCCCCTAAACCTTAATTTCTAAAGTGCCGTCTCACAGGTAACTAGCAAATCATGCACTTTTCAATCAGCCTCTTAATTCACTCCGTGCAATGTAAATTTTGGACCCGGGAGATAGACTCATAGACTTTAAGGTCAGAAGGGACCACTATGATCATTTGGTCTGACCCCCTGCATACTGCAGGCCACAAAACCGTCCCTACCCTTCCCTTGACTCTGCTGATGAAGTCCCCAAATCCTGTGTCTTAGTGACTTCAATTGGCAGAGAACCCTCCTGCTAGCGATCCCTGCCCCATGCTGCGGAGGAAGGCGAAAAACCTCCAGGGCCTCAGCCAATCTACCCTGGAGGAAAATTCCTTCCCGACCCCAAATATGGCGATCAGCAAGACCTCGAGCATGTAGGCAAGAGTCTCCAGCATGACCCTCGTTAGCCATTAATGAGAAATTCAGAATAAAAGTGTGAACAGTGTGAACAGTGTAGGATTTGTAGCGTGTTTTTTTAAAACTCTTACCCTACCTACAATTAAAATTTGAGGGTGGGATTGTCAAACGCTTTCAATGTTCGCCTAAATCTTCTTTCATCGAAATCAATGGTAAAGCTCCCATGTCTCCAATGAGAAGAGAAGTAGGCCTACTCTTGGTGCTTTTGAAATTATCCCACCCTACATCCTTTAGGGATTAACACCTTCTTCCAACGAAGTCTGTTTTATTTCTTTCATCAGGCTAAGGAGGGTCAATTAAATGCCTTTGTCTGTTTCTCCAAGTTTGCAATGTAAGCACTGTGTTACAAGTAATAATGCCAATAGTAATGACGTGTAGGCAACCAGCCTAATCTGTATCTCCATTTCTACTACCACTAGGGATGGATAAAACTAAGGGATTTGGGATTTGCTTTGGCACAGCCGCTTTGGGTGAGTTTTGGTTTAGCAAAAGCAAAGCTGAAACGAGGAGTGGTTCAGATTTGAGTCCCTTTCTTCCAAGTCTTTAAGGTTTGGAAAATCAGATGAATGGTTCCGCTTTGGCTCCATTATCAAAGACTAGATTTTCTAGAGCATATGCCCAAACTTTCCAGTTGTAAACTAGAAAAGATCTCAAGTGACAACATTTGGTTTTGTACCGTGATCTGTAAACAGATCCAAGCGTTCACATAGTAGTTATTTATTATTATTTTATTATTTTATTATAGTACCCCTGAGAGACCACAGTCAGGAATAGCGGGGGGCCACTGTGCTAGATGTTGTACATATCCATAACAAAAAGACAGTCTCTGGCCCAAAGAACTTATGACCTAAGTAGAGTTCAGGGGGATTCAAAGTGTGTGTGTTTTGGGGTGAGTGGATATTTGACCCATTATCAGAAGAATGTCCAGACACCATATAATTCTGACAGTTCTCAGGGTTTAGAAATGTTTGGGTCTGGGTCCATCTATACAATAGAAACTAGAAGATGGCACATATAGAAACATCTTTGTGGAGCACATTGATCTCAACTGGTTGAATGAGAGATAACCAATTACATTTCCAGATTGGGCAAACCGGTCTGTGTATAATGAAAAACTGACCTGACCTTTTTTTTCCTGCGTCAGACAAAACCAAAAGCAATTTCAAAGCTTAAAAAACATGGGCTCCACTGTTTGTTTTTCTTAAATTATTTGAGAGTAGCCTCATTGCTTCCTGCTTTCCGCTGAAATTGTAAGCACTACAAAAAAGAAAATAAAACAATTTTCACATTAATTCCCACCCAACCCAAGCTAGGGGGTATTGGCAAAGCATCCGATAAAGCCAGCTCATTTCAGATATCCAGACCAATTTTCCAGCCATCATGGCTTCAATAAGTTTGGATAATCAGCCAGTGAAGCTCCCTGCCTATGAAGTGTGCCTAGCTCTACAGCATACTTTATCAAATGGCAAATTAAGAAAAATCCTAATCCTCTCCTACACTCATGTGCCATTATGCTTAACATAGATGGGTATTGCATGAAGGCATCTTGGGGTACAATTTGGTCCTTGGTATCCAGAGAGCATGAATGGGAGCCGCATTGCTAATACAAACAGAGGGCAAGATTCTGCCACCCTACTCCATCAGTTGGGCTCCTAACAGAGAAAGCTACTCGTCAATGGGAGGAAGGGTGAGATTTAGCAAAGCCTTTAGAAAAAAGGTACTACAGTGTTATACAGCAGTGGTCCAACTCTTACATATTGTAGTGCAGGGGTCGGCAACGTTTGGCACGTGGCTCGCCAAGGTAAGCACCCTGGCGGGCCGGGCCAGTTTATTGACCTGCTGACGCGGCAGGTTCAGCCGATCGCGGCCCCCACTGGCTGTGGTTCACCGTCCCGGGCCAATGGGGACGGCGGGAAGTGGTGCGGGCCGAGGGATGTGATGGCCACGGCTTCCCGCTGCCCCCATTGGCCCAGGACGGCGAACCGCGGCCAGTGGGGGCCGCGATCGGCCGAACCTGCCACGTCAGCAGGTAAATATAACCACTAAGCTCANGGGCCAATGGGGGTGGCGGGAAGCGGCGCAGGTGAGCGATGTGCTGGCCGCGGCTTCCCGCCGCCCCCATTGGCCCAGGACGGCGAACTGTGGCCAGTGGGGGCCGCGATCGGCCGAACCTGCCACGTCAGCAGGTCAATAAACTGGCCCAGCCTGCCAGGGTGCTTACCCTGGTGAGCCGCGTGCCGAACGTTGCCGACCCCTGTTGTAGCGTTATGGGCAACTACTGTGGAATAATGGAAAGCTCTTACAGGATGTGACAGTGCAGGAAGAGATTAGGTGACGTGAACCTGCACTCTAATCACTTAGAGGCTAATTAGTGCCCAGGAGAAGCTGATTGGGGGTAATGTCCTGATCAATTGGTGCCATCAGCCGAGAGCTGATAAAAGAGGTACAGGAAGGAAGTGCAGAGGGGTGAGAGGGAAGAACAGGGCTAGCAGAGTCTAGTCATACAGGGGCCTCAGAGCAGGGAGACCTCTGTTCCACTCAGGTCCTGCTGACAGGGCCTAAAATTCCA
This sequence comes from Trachemys scripta elegans, assembly GCF_013100865.1. Lineage (NCBI taxonomy): Eukaryota > Metazoa > Chordata > Testudines > Emydidae > Trachemys > Trachemys scripta. The sequence continues at coordinate 75,282,814 of NC_048307.1, read as the reverse complement.
TAAATATTGTAAATAAGTGGGAGCATGGGAGATTGTGGTGACATTGGTGAATGGGAATTGAAATAAAGTTTCACTGAGAGCATACTTGGTGGAGTCTTTGTGGTTTCTTCAGGGAAGAGGACGGGGTGGAGTCAGGCCCCGGTTTTATTAATTCAATAAACTATGTATATTTCCATAATATCTCTCTTCTGGCTCATTGTTCTGTGTTCCTGATATTTGGCACTGCAGGTCATCGGGATAACTGCTGATGTTTAGGGTGGCCAGAAATGCAGAAATAAACAGGAAAACAGAATTTCTCAAGGAATAAAAATGCAATAGATAAAGGCTAGCCTGATGATTGTTTTAACACGTTTGAACTCACTGGAAAAGGCATGATTCAGTTTGCTACTGGACAGAGATACAAGACCTCTCCCTGAAAAATAGTTTATATTGTATCAAACACATTAATTGTAAACACGTTGAAATGCTCTTTACTACTGCTGTTGCCTCTGATTCATTGGTGACCTGTGAAAGGCAACAACACATGCTTATTGTTAAAAAAGAACAGAAGGATCATCTATCGTTCGGATGAAAGACAGAGACAAAATAACCAATCTGTAATGCAGATTTATTAATAGTCATTCACTGGTTTTCACTGAAATACTCTTCATGTAACCTTGACTTTATTAAGTAGTCCTTAAGGTGCATTTTGAAGACAGATAATGAGTTTGGGGAATAGTCTTATCTACATCAAGCTAATCTTTAACAGCTTGGAAGGGAACTCACAGAAACTTTTTCCACTTTAAGTGACATAGCCATGTACAAATCAAGCCTTTTAAAATGCCATTTTATTGGAAGAGTTGACAATACCTGACTTTATTTATATTATTTCCCTGCATGAAGCATTGCTATAAAAACAAAGGGGATAGCAAAAAGCTATTGAGTTATTAATAGTATTAATGGGGCTAAGGGAGCTAATATTAGATTAGTAAGAATTCTACTGTACACAGTAGCATAGCACTTTGTTTCTTGGTTAATAAAAGACAAGCTAGCCCTTCCTTGGAAAAATAAATAGTTTCATTCACAGTGGCTGTCTCTTTAAAAGGAAGGGACAATCTGAAGGGAGAGGTTTTGAATGGCACTTCATTGTTAAGCCTGCACATGGCACATTGTCAGGCCTTCTATGGAGAGAGGCTTGCAAGCACCCCTGTGACCCTTTGCCGATGCAAAAAACAGTGATGTGTGTGTGTGAGAGAGGGGGAGGGTGCAAAAGAACAAAAAAAGGGACTCAAGAGAAAACTAACTGAGACTCACCCTTTTAATGAGACCACTCGTGATGTCTCATGATTACATTCATCTCAGTTTCTGGGCTGTCCTAGAAAATTATTTCGTATTTCCCTCATTTGCAAAAACTCTCATGCATGTGCGCGCACACACACACACACACACACACACACACGATTTCTCTCCCCCAGCTCAGATGCACAAGTTCAGTTTGCACTGCCGACTTCATCTTAAAGTGTTGGACTTTAAGATGCATGTATTCTTTTCCATTCATTCCATATAGCCTAGCTCATTTTATTTTGCTTTATTTATTATTCGCTCATCAAACATCCTGATTTTCCCATGTACACATACTTTGAGTTTTTGACTAATATCAGCCTTATATCTTAAACTAAAGTCATGATTCACAGACCACAAACTGCACATCAAATACTTCACAGACTTATATGATGAGATTAAACAAGAATGTCCAAGCACTCAGTATCCTCAGTTATTATGTTCTACCACCAACTGACTGGTAGCAAATGTTAGTAGTACTTGAGCAACATTTTGACATTTTTTTTAAACCCAAGATTATTTGGTGCATGGCTATTTGAACTAATGTCTTCTGTGCAAATATAACAGGCCAGGAAGAAAGCTATGCAAAACCTAGTGGTCTCATTTTCTAAGGGCTTTTGGGAATTTTTTCTTTGGTTTGTACCTACCAAACTTTAGCTTTGAGTGATGGGGCTTCAATGGACACCAAATTACAAAACAAAAATCAGCCTGATCTGTTGAGTTTCCCCTGGTTTTGAACTGCAGCTGTAGTTTTCCCATGCTTTGTGCACAAAACCATAAATCGGCCCAGGTTTGCTCGAATGGTTTCTGAACTTTAACAAAACCTTTTGATGAACCTGTCTGAGTTTGGGGGTTAGGAATGCAACCTGACACCAGGTGAATTTCCCCGGTGAACATTTTGCACAGCTATAGTTAGGAACGTATTTATAATTTGAAAGCAGAATCTAAGTTAACAGATTCATTAACAAGTCCCAAACACTCGCTGACCAGTAATAAATTTGAGCACAGATTTATTACCGAGCACTGAAGCTTGGCACAAGTGTTCAGTGTAATTTTGCGAGTTGACAGACAGTAACTTTCCTTAAATGCTAACTACTTGTGAGAAGAAGGTAGGATTCAGCATTTTTATTTAGCTTTTTTTAAAGGAACAAGATAATTCATCTGCAAATACACCATTCTTTGCTCTTTTGTCAATAGAAAAGTTGTTTTGCTAATGGTTATCTGTCTGCAAGTCCTTGACCTGCTTGTAAACACATTTCTGCAGGAAAACCCTGGGCCGTGGCCTCGGGTCTTTGCGTCAACAAGAGATAAAGTGACCAGAACTTAACCTGATCTGGCCTGGAGTGCCCTCTACTGCCCCTTGACCAAGTATTTCCCTAATCTGTGTCCTTCTGAAAGGAACAAATTGTTTGTAGGGGCCGTCCAGACACTAGGAAGAAGCATTACCTGGAATGAAATCAATTTTCTTAGCAATACATTCTCCCCATTCCCCCCCACCCTTCCCATTTCTATGGTAAAAGCTTAACTGAAAATTGTTGATGGTTAAATATCCAAGCACGGATGGTTTTGGTGTTGGTTTGGGGGTGAGCATAGCTGTATTTTCCAACCCCTCTTCATTCAGTAACCAGGCCACCACTGGCTGACAGCGGCTGATTGGAGCAACCACAGAAGTAATCAGTCATGCTGTGTTAAATGCACCACCATCTAAGACATGTAGCAAATGCAGGAAAACTGAACTCACTTATCAAGTTGCTTTTAAAGCCATTTGTTTATCCCCTGGTATTTGTGCTGGGTTCCTATGTCCCAAGCACAAACATTGATACATCCAGGATTCCTGATAGTTGTTAAATCTAAAATGTAGCTCAGATCCTGGTGTTCTGGACGGGTTACATGGAACTCCTCTGCCAGCCCTAAATCTGGCAAATCTGATCTCTAGGTGATTTTTCCAGCCATAGGTGGTAAAGATCCACTGTAGTCTAATGTGGAGAGGATGTGGTTGGGACTCCTCTGTGCTTGACTGCTGTAATGGTCCCTTAAGGTCCAGATGAGAAAAGATAGAAGGGTTCTGTAACCTAAACAGGAGGGGGCAGTTGTGACACAGAGTGGCTCCAGGAGTGGGGGACCACAGAGGACACTTTTAGCCCCCCACATCCTTAGGAACAAAAAACCTCAACTGATATCACTGTGAAATCTTATAGCATTTAACAGAGAATGTATTCACTCTGGTATTCCCATATTTCTAGCCTGTCTTGTAAAGTGTCTCAGGGCTTGCCTACACTTACCCGGGGATCGATGCTGCAGTGATCAATACACCGGGGGTCGATTTAGCAGGTCTAGTGAAGACCCACTAAATTGACTGCAGATTGCTCTCCCGTCAACTCCGGTACGCCACCAGAATGAGAAGAGTAAGGGGAGTCAATGGGAGAGCATCTCCTCTCAACATAGCATAGTGTGGACCCTGGGATAAGTAGATCTAAGCTATGTCGACTTGAGTTACACTACTAACGTAACTCACATGGCGTATCTTAGATCAACTTACCCCCATAGTGTAGACAAGGCCTAATAGTGACATAACAGTCTAGCAAGTTCAGTTACTAACTGAATGATTGGTGGTTTGAGTCCCCTGCTCTCATTCATCCTCAATTTCCAGGGACCAGGGCAAGAACTGCTGGCTTAAGTTCTGTGTAGACTTATGTAAATAACTTGATTTTTTTTTTTTGGCTTGGTAGCCAAATGGCTGGGGGGAAGGGGCTGTCCCTTTGGGTTGAACTTAACATTTTGTTTCATTTTCAAGATCTTTTACCTTTTTAAAAATAAAATAAAATTGAAGTAAAATTCAAATCAAAAAGTCAAAACATTTTGTTTCAAGCTTTTCTCGTTTTGGACAGGAGGCTTTGACCAAAACAATTTGGCAAATTCAGCACCAATTCACTAAATGTTTTGGTTGACCCCAATCTGCATCTTTTGGTGAAAAAAATGTTTTGTCCAACAGCTCTATGGCCTGAGTTATACAGGAGGGCAGATCAGATAGTTATAATGGTGCCTTCTGGACTAAATGCCTATGAATAATTTCTATAGGTGTTCTGAATCTTTCTATAGAATTCACTATGGAAACCTATTGGATTATGTAAAAAAGTAAAAAAATAAAAATAAAACACTGAATGAAACTCTATAGAACTTTCCCAGAAGGGGAAATAGATAAGTTAAGTGACTGGCAAAAGGATACTGAGACCGCTGGGTTGAGGGAAGAATTCTACTGTTGACCTAGCTATTGCTTCCCTGAGAGGTCTATTAACTACATAGATAGAAGAAAAAAAAAAACCCGTCCATAGATGTAGGAATCATCTATGCTATGGTACTTCAGCATCACAACTGGTGTGCCTCTGTAGCATCCAGCGCGTATCCATATCCTGAGGGTGCCAAAGGCAGAATCAGGATTAAGATTCAGAGGTTCCTGTTTCCCAGTCCCAAACCTTTAGCCTAACCTAAAATATTTTCCTCTTATACGGTCTGTTTGGACTCAAGTGGTGTGTGAACAAGCCTTGAATTATCCCGCACTGAAATCTGCAGTAGATCACTGAATGTGAAAATTGCATACGACAGAGTAAAAAACTCCCTAAGGGTCCAATTTTGCAAACAATGACTAAAGCTTAAGGAAAAGAGTTTCGCTCAGGTGAAACCACATGGCTGGAGCTGAGGGAAAGGAATCTTCTGTCCCAGTGAATGCTGCAAGACCTGGCCATGTCACCGGTATTGCTGGGAGTATAATGGATAAAGTATTAATGATCCGCCCAGCTGTGGTTCAGACCATGAGAATACATTTTGTGCATACATCCAGTCACTCATTATTTTGTGGACAATGTGCCCACTTTCCTCCCTCACCATTCTACATTCCCTTGTGGGGGCCCCAGAACGTCATCACTTCTGCTAAGTGCTGAGGGAGAAGGTGGAGCCTCCAGTGTGGATTCTTCACTGTCTGGTTCATGAGTGCATCACAAATGCACAGGGCCATAGGCGCCGACTCCGTGGGTGCTCCGGGGCAGCCAAGCTCCCCAGCTCACCTCACCTCTGCCTCTGCCTCTTCCCCTGAGCGCGCCGCATCCTGCTTTTTCTCCCAACGCTTGCCGCCACAAACAGCTGTTTCACATCATAACAAGCTGTGGGAGGGAGGGCGGAGGAGCAGGAACGCGGCACGCTCAGGGGAGGAGGCGGGGAAGAGGCGGGGCCAGGGCAGGGATTTGGGGAAGGAGTCCAGTAGGGGCAGGGAGGGGGCAGAGTTGGGTTGGGGACTTTGGGGAAGGGGTTGGAATGGGGGCGGGGCAGGTATGGGAGGGGTAGGGCAGGAGTGGAGTCAGGACGGGGTAGGGGCGGGTGGGGGGGTCAAGTACCCACCAGCGCCAGGAGAAGTTGGTGCCTATACACAGGGCCATATTCTATGCTGATATAAATTGATACAGCTCAATTGAAGTTGATGGAGATATGCTAATTCAGCCCATAATTTCCATTGCCTTTGAGCCTTGTGTGCCTGTATAAGGCAATTATGGATTCAGCCCCTAATGACTGGACTTGCTTACAAGCTACAGAATGCACCATGTACCATATGAGCTTGTATATGCAAAAAGAACAAACCTTTGTCAACAGGCCTTCCTAAGTGGTCAGACAGGGGCACAAACCTCCAGAAAGAGGATGTCGTATTGATCAAGTGTAGCTATTTGGCTAAGAGATCTAGCTATGTTTCCAAAGGCCTGGGTTAAAAATGAGAGGAAAATGGGAGGGAATAAATAGTGGTTCAAGCATTTTAGATAAATAAAAATCAACATTTACTGAAAACTAGAAGTGACTGGAAAATGGAAATCCCTTCCTGCAAAAATAAACAAATCAATAAATCGGGTTTTTAAGGGGAAAAATTATCATCCCAAATCAAGATGAAAAGTCCAAAATGTGATTTTTTTATGGGAAGGGATTCCCAGAAAAAGATCATTTGGGGAGAATCAAAACAGAAAAGGGAGCCCTCCTGGAAGATACTTGTCAATTTCATTTTCCCTACAGTCAGAAAGTAAAATTAACAAGAGCCTTCCAGGCAGACAGCCAGAGGCTGAGCACCCAGGCTCTCCGCCTTCTGTCTCCCCCCTAGCCCAGCCAGCGCTCCCTGGCTGCCTGCCTGGAAGGCACTTGTCAATTTTATTTTCTCCCTCCCGGCAGAAAGTGCGATTGCCAAGAGCTTTCCAAAGGAACAATCAGGGAGCCGTCATTTCAATTTTCCAAACAGAAAATCAATTTTTTGGACAAAATTTAAATTTTTCCTGTCTGCATCAATAGGCACCTAAATACCTTGAAAAATCTGTCCCTAACTGACTTGCCCAAGGTCATACAGGAAGTCTGTACTAGAGACAGTAACTGACCTCAGAACCCTCTGAATACAACTCCAATGCCTTCGCCACAGGAATATCCATTCTTTCCTTTGTAATGTAATGTGCTTATTTACGTTTCCTTCCCAAGATAGATTTAAAAGAGGGGTTTAACAACAAAACAGTCTACGCCACTAAATATCTGATACCGTGTACGGGTGAGCCACCACAATCAGTGACGCTGTAGAGACGAGACTAAATATAAAAGAAAAAAAGTGGACCACATAACACATTTCCTTGTGGGGCTGAGAGGGGGGATTTTCCTCAGGGACCTTAAATAGATTCACTGGGCATCCACAGGTATCAGAGTGTATTTCACTGTGATATTCACATTGTCAATCATGGGACCTTTCTGTGGAAAAATGGGGCTTTTCTGTAAACATAATAATATTTGGATGGCAAAATATACAGTAAATGTTTTTTTTTTTTTAAAAAAAAGAGCTAAATTGCAGACTATTTCCTGGTCAGCAAAACTTGCCCATTATTTTTCAGTTTGCTGAATCGGTAGTTTTTAGTATTTTTGAAAACTATGACTTTTCAGATTCATGAGGGGTAGAGAAGGTAATCTTCATATTTATAAGGACACACTGTCAACTTGCTTTCCATAATTTATAAACTCTTATTTTTTTTATTCTCTCTCCCTGTTGGAAACCTGAGACTGACATGTTTCCTTAATAGAGCTGGACAAATCTCTGCATTTTGTGTTTGAGAGTTGATTTATCAGAAATAAACTATTTGTGCTTCATGCAAAGGAGTAGGAGCCTAGTTAGCTTAGTAGGGCTGGACCCAGAGCTGTAGGGTCTGGTTTGCATGTGTTACTTTTGCAAATGTTAACTTGTAATTCAGTTCATGAGGGGTACATCATGAAGTCACAAACCGGACTCTACAGGTCAGCGTATAACAGAGCTTTGAGTTTGATGAACATTAGTTTCACTTGACCCTGGACTTCTCTCTTATTCCAGGCATCTCCATTAATCCCTATTTACTATTGTCATCTTCTCACAGTCTCTGGTAGCATAGCCTCCTACTCTCTTCCCTCTACCTCCTGTGCTTTTGGAAAACCCTGCTGTTCTCTGCATCACCTTGGAGAGGTTGAATACCAGGAAGCCCCAGTTTCAAGGATCTTCTAGAGGAGGTGAAAGTGGTCGGATATCCCCTTCTTGCCCAGGCAGAGTCTTCTCAGTGAGGTTTACAATAAGGGGTTCTTCCAGGGTTCTCTTATAGTGTGAGTGGCCAGAGGCATTTTTGTTTTATCTCCATTTGGCTGGGAGTTTGCAATCTTTCCCCGCTGATCTCACTACTGGAGCAGGTCACAAAAAAAATCATCAAGAAACAGAAACAATATTTTGTGAATATTTCCTGACCAGTTCTTCTCACCATGATTTCTCACTACATATTATGGTAGTGTGCTTTTCAGGATGCCCCCCTTGAAAACCAGTTGGAATCTTTGGCTAGGGTAGTGGTGTTAGCTCCATATCCTGCATTAGCTCTGTTTGCTTCCAGAGGCAATTGATTAGCTCTGTTTGCTTCCAGAGGCAATTCCAGACATTGATTTAGATTTATAAAGCCTTACATGGTATGGTTACTGGCTAGTTTAGAAACCATTTCTCTTCTGCTGTATGCCCTGTCGTGGCCCGTGAAATCTGCAGGAGAACATAGAATCATGGAATCATAGGATTGGAAGGGACTTCGAGAGGTCATCTAGTCCAGTGTCCTGCATTCCTGGCAGAACTAGACCATCTGCTAACACTGCTTCTATCTGAATTCTGAATGGGGAGTGATCATAGTAAAAATTCATCAGATTCATAATCCACTCCCCATGTTGACTCAGCAAAGTCCACATCTGATGATCTTCTGGCCATGCTATAAAGCCGGGATCAGCAACCTTTGGCACGTGGCCTGTCAGGGAAATCCGCTGGCAGGCTGGGACGGTTTATTTACCTGCAGCGTCCGCAGGTTCAGCCAATCAAATCCCTCGGCCCATGCCACTTTCCACAGCCTTCATTGGCCTGGAATGGTGAACCGTGGCCAGTGGAAGCTGTGATTGGCTGTACCTGTGGACACTGCAGGCAGGAGTGGCTCCAGGCACCAGCGCAGCAAGCATGTGCCTGGAGCGGCAAGCTGCGGGGGGGCGGCTGCTCGGTCACTGTGAGGGTGGTATGCCTGCGGGAGGTCCGCCAGTCCCGTGGATTCGGCGGCAATTCGGTGGCGGGAATGCCAAAGGCGCGGCACCGGCGGACCTTCCGCAGGCATGCTGCCGAATCAGCGTGAGCAGCGGACCGCCCATAGGCGCGCCACCAAAACCCGCCTGACTGCTGTGCTTGCGGCAGCAAAAAACATAGAGCCGCCCCTGGTTGCAGGTAAACAAACCATCCCGGCCCGCCAGTGGATTTTCCTCATGGCCCGCGTGCCAAAGGTTGCCAATCATAGAATCATCGAATATCAAGATTGGAAGGGACCTCAGGAGGTCATCTAGTTCAACCCCCTGCTCAAAGCAGGGCCAATCCCCAACTAAATCATCCCAGTCAGGGCATTGTCAAGCCTGACCTTAAAAACCTCTAAGGAAGGAGATTCCACAACCTCCCTAGGTAACCCATTCCAGTGCTTCACCACCCTCCTAGTGAAAAAGTTTTTCCTAATATCCAACCTAAACCTCCCCCACTGTAACTTGAGACCATTACTCCTTGTTCTGTCATCTGCCACCACTGAGAACAGTCTAGATCCATCCTCTTTGGAACCCCGCTTCAGGTAGTTGAAAGCAGCTATCAAATCCCCCCTCATTCTTCTCTTCTGCAGACTAAATCCCTATAAGGTTTACCTGTATTTACCTGCAGAAGGTGATGATCTGGTGAATGAAAGTAGTGTTTGGGAAGAATCCATTGATAGTTGTCAAAATGTTCATTTTTGTATTATTTTGGATGTGCACACAGGGAGAAATTCAGATCTCTAGAGAGGCCCCGCACCACTTCAGTTTCACGTACAGGGCCGGCTCCAGGCACCAGCTGATCAAGAAGGTGCTTGGGGCGGCCAAGTGGAAGGGGTGGCACATCGGGGTCTTCGGCGGCAATTCGGCGTTGGGTCCCTGGGTCCAACTCGGAGGGAAGGACGTGCCGCCGAATTGCCGCCGAAGAAGAAAGTGACACGGTGGAGCTGCCGCTGATTGCGGTCACGGCTTTTTTTTTTTTTCCGCCACTTGGGATGGCAAAAACCCTGAAGCCGGCCCTGTTCACGTAGGCCCTTTTTACATGACTTCACTTGAATTTCACTCACTGATGTTGTGGGCTACACTTTGGCAAACTGTGAAATAAAAAAAGTCAATAAAAAAAGTCAGCGGGGAGGTGGGGTGGGGAGGGGGACACTAGTACCCGGACATACCTTTCTGGTGATCTATCCTGTAAGGCTTTGGGGAGACCAAATGAGGGGGGGAAATCTATGTGTAAAAGGTAACATAATATTTTTATTGGTGTGATATGCCTGAGCTCTATTGTGCACTCTCCTGCAGGATTACAGCAGATTCTGACCCCAGTGACCTAGTATTAACCCTTGTCTGAAAGCTGTGCACAGATAGAAAAAGGGGGATAGATACTGCAAGTGGCTTAGAGGCTTAGATGCAGTGGGTTCTGAATATCAGCACCAGTTCAAAGGATCAAAGGGCCTCTTTGACTTTCTAGCCATGCTAATTAATGAAAGAAGTGGTATTTGGTCTTCATTACAGACTTAAGGGGGAAAAAAGTCAAGTGTTTTGTCCAGTGGGAAAGCACTGAACGAGTCTGGGGAAAGTAACAGAGCTGTCTCCATTAGTCTTTTTACAGCATTTCAAGAGCATGGAGCCACTTATGATGTCACGCTTAGGCAGCACTTTCTTAAAAGTTAAATGTCTGAAAAATGCCAATGGAGACTGATCTGAATTCCTAATAGGTTTCTAGATGAAATAGCGCCTTTCAATGGTCTCCAATATTCAGGCGGCAGAAGAAAACTCAGAAAAGAACTCGGTGGGGGGGTGTCTCCAACTCTCCCGTCATTTGGTTGTGATTTGAAATTCCCTCTGGCCTGTTAGAAGTGATTCTGAGTCTCAGAAAACTCTCATAAGACTCAGGTCCTCCTCAATTCTGTGTCCTTACACATATCCCTGGGTCACTACAAGGGTTAATAGGAGATCAATGATCAGGGGTCAGAGCAGAAGAAGGAACTTCAGGTTGTGAGCAGTGAAGGGTAAGCTAGGCTGAGGGTGTTTTCGGAGACACTCTTGCATTTTGTGTGTTGCTGGCTCTCAGAAAGGGGAACCTAAACCTCTCTCCTGAATCCTAAGGAATCCCTTCTAATCTCTGACCCTTCCTCTGACACATTCAAATACTGCTTACATTTGAAAAGGAAACCACTACTTAATTTACAGGAGGCTTTATACACACATATTCACACATACACTTTTATATATGCTTAATATGTATCTAGCTTTGCATTCTATATATAGAAATTACATATTATATGTATGTGTGTGTATAAATATGTATCTGTACTGTAAAGCTCTTTAGAAAATCTCAGCATAAATACATGTGTATACATATATGCTAGAGGGATGTGTGTATATAAATATGTCTATATACACACAATATATATAAACACACACATAATGTTTTCAGATTTCAGTTTTTCAACAAAAATCTGACATTTTCCATGGAGAGCAGACATTTTTCATGAAAATTTTTGTTTGATTGAAACTCAATGTTATGTGTTGATGTGTGTGTGTGTACACACACACATTACATTACATTGAAAATTGAGATTCAACCAAACAAAAAATGTCATGGACAATGTCAGGTTTTTGTTGAAAAAACGAAATCTGAAAAAAATTTGGTTGTGGGGTTTTTTGATCACAGGGTCTACATTTTCAGCGAGGAAAGGGGGATTCTCACCAGCTCTAATTTATGGTTGTGTGTGACTTTATATAGTTGTTTAGTTATATAGTAATATAAAGAGAGTGCATTATATATCTTTGTGTGTATATATATATATAGAGAGAGATATACATACACACAACTATATATAATTATATATATTTTAAATTAAGTTAATATGATCATGTCCCAAGCTGTTAATGGTATGATTTTTTATCATGGCTTCACTGTACAACATGACAGCATGTATGAACATCAGGTATTCAAACACTAAAATGTGTAAAGCTATTTTTCTATAATTGGTCCCAGGGCAAGGGGTTGATCTCATGTATAAAAGCCTCCAGATATGCTCTTGGTATGGCTTCTAATTAGGGAACCAGAAAAGACCTGAACTTTGGAAACTGTGATGAATCCATGCCTTAAAAAAAAAGGAGAGAGAGGGAGAAAAAAAAGAAATAATCACTTTGACCTTGAACTCCAAAAGGCCCTGAAATCAACTGATTTTACTCTTTAAGCTCCTTAACAAGCGTGGGGATTAGAGGCGAGCTGTGTAGAATGGTTCATATTAGATATAAACGATAATGGACAATAGAAATTCATCTATGAGCTCAGCACAGACATCCTGTGCAAATTCCATTTCCCCAAGATGTGGTGATCCCATGTTACAATGTTATATATACAGTTGATAACAATATGACTTCATCAGTTGGGAAGAGTCAGAAGAAAGCTCAATAGAAATAGAACAAAATTCCACTTAAAGAAGTGTTCGATACGGCGCTAGTCTGTTTAAGCCTGTTTAAATAACTACAACCGCACACACCAAAAAGGTCAAATATAATTAACATCCCACCTGATAATATGAATAAATAATCTATTTAGCAATATATTTCAGATATGCTGAAATCCCCCTTTTTGATACAGGAATAAAACTTGTGAAAGGAATAAATTGATGGCACACTGAGACTAGACATTTCATTGGACTCCAGTCTCCCCACAACTAAATAAGGAAGGATGTTGCTGTCACATCAGAAAGACCTTCTTTAGTGGCTTAATTTTGGCAATAGATTTGCTAAGATTTTATTTCTTTTCTTTGCTCTCTCTTCCCCAGAAGGAAGGGTTGCAATGTAGCTCACTTTACAAAGAGGGAAAATCTAAACGCTTCTTGAAGGTGGAAAGTGCACCACATTTTCAAGGGAAATGGATGGGTGTATGGAATGAGGGGATATGTGGGAAGCAGGTTGCAAAAGGATTAAGTTACTGTGGCTTAGGATATGAGTAGCAATGAATATACCCCAAAACAGCCCCTTTCCCTGCACAAATATTTGGGGTGTAAATATTAGATGTGCCTTGCACTCTGTTCCCAATCTAAATATCAAGCAAACTATGAAGTGGGAGAGCATTTTTATTTGTCTTCTTGCTGGTCATGATTTAGGAGATCTGGATCCCATCTAAAATCACATACAACTATTTATCTCTCATTTGAAGTCTTCCAGAACATCAAAACCCCACTTTCAATCTTTAACAGGACCTCCCCAGTCACTTCTCTTCTCCAGAAAATTAAACATGACAAAAATCCTATAAAGGGCCTTTAGACGCTGAATTTGTGACTTGATTCAAGTGCATCTTGTCAATCCCCTGTGTCTCTTGTCAATCTTATAGACGTACACAAGACAGATGGATGGTGTGGTGAGAGGTTGGAATGTGGTATGAATCCAGGTAGTAAGTTGCAGAATAACTATTTATAGATGGTAGTTTACATGGCTCCCTCCCCTTGGCTTCACATATTGGCATTCCATCTCAGTCTGTGGGGCCTAGAAGACCCATTAGAGCTAAGCCTAGACTAATATTTTTCAGACAGCTGATGGTTGCGGGGGCACCTGCTGACAGCTGAAATTTATTTGTATTTGTATCAGGATTTTGGTTCAGAAGGATAAGAAACTCCATAATTGCTTGAGAATCTCCAATTTTTCATGGAAAAATTGGACAAAAACCAAATGAATTTAAAACAAACAAACAAATCCTTTTGATTTACCACTAGTGGTAGCAAATTCCCTCACAGACATGCTCATGTTCAGCATTATCCATCTTTACTTGGTTCTGAACAGACTGATGGACATTACTAAATTCTTTCCTCCTACCTTTTTTCAGACTGTAGGAGTGATGCTGCTGCATACTTTGTAAAATACTCTTTTCTTTTAGGGAAGATTGAGTTACATCAAGTGCTAGAGACCCTTGCAGCGGCTGGGTGTTATTAGCGAGGACATTCCATCACCATGCCGAGTTATTTTTAATTCTATCTGGATTTTTTTTAACCAACACATAAAAGAAAGCTATCGAGTTGCTCGATCAATGTTAGTTTATTATTGCTTACCCAAGTGTTTAATAAACCCGTCCCTACCCTGGACATAGCTTTTAATACTTCATTGACTGTAACAAAGCAGCTCTTTCCTCTTAGACCAAAGTAGCTGTATAAACTATAATTAAACACTAATTATGAGCTCTACTGGTCAGATAACAGAAGGAAAGGTCCATTATGTGACTGACAGAACCAGCAATTAAAGGGGATTATTGTTGTCAGAAAATGGCATAAAACAAACAAAGAAAAAACTTTTTGTGGTGGGGGAGGGAGAGATTAAATGAGGACTTTGCAATTGACTGGGATATATCTTGCTTTGTTAGAGTTTCCATCCTTGAGGAGATTATGACTTCATGAATGGGGAGAGACTAAAACAGATGTGATGATATATTACAAAATGTAATGACATTGTTGTAGAAAAAAAGCTGCATTGAGAATGTCAAATTTTCTTATTGGATGAGGTCTTCCCAGGGGCACATTGTGATTAGCTGCCTCAATTGTTAAGGGACCAAAGCAAGTACTTCAGGTCCAACATTTGTTTCATATTTAAAACAAAACAACAACAACAAAAGTATTACACAGAAATCTTTTCAATGAATACTTATTTAAACATTCTTTTGCAGTACTGGAGCTAAAGACAGCAACATTGTCCCACGGCATGAGAACTCGAAAATGAAATTGAAATAGAGTGAAGTTTCATTCCTTAGGAAGGATATAAGGCAAAAAAGCACTGCACAACTATTGAAAAATAAATATGGTTTAACGAAATAGTTCCATTTTAATAATAAATGACCTGATTCTTCTTTCATTTACATCATATTTTACACCAGACTAAACGAGAGAAGACTCAGGTGCCTAAAAGCATTATTTGCCTGGATAGTTGAAAATTTTCTGTGGAAACTGTTTTTTGATAAAAAATTGGACTTTCAACTAAACATAAATTGTCATGAAAAGTGTGTGCCTTCCAAAGAAAACATTGATATTTTGTCAAAAAATTCAATGCCCGAAAATTGAAATATTTTGGCCCCAAAACAATGTATTTTGATTTGGATACAATATCAAGATGTTCCCCAGGGAAAAATGTGGTCAGGAAACAGACAGAGCCATGGCTCTGATCTCCTACCCCACCCAGTTGAATGGATGGTGGATGTAGAATGCTGGATGCTATTAAGGTGTGTTGCAAATTATTCTTCTACCCTGCCCTGTGTGACGTAGGAGTTCCAAAAGGCATGGCAGGCACGTGGGATAGTTCAGCTGCTCCTTCCTTAGGGTGGTGCCTATATGCACAATGTAGCCCATACCTTATATGATTGTTATTTCGACGGCAATCTTGAAAACAATGGTCCTAATTCTTACACCAGTGTAAACCAGGAGTAATTCCACCCAAACCACTGCAAGTGAGAGGAGAATCAAGCCCAACAGGTCACATTTTTTGATCAAACCTTTTTCTATTTTGACTTGATGGTTTGCTTCTAAAAATGGAACTAGAGGGCTATTTGAAGTGCTCTTTATTATTGCTGAATTTGCAAAAATTAATGGGTCCAGTTGGCAATTTTCCACAAATACCCACCTTTCTCCACTGATTTCCAGTGGGCAGGCATGTACTGTTCAGGAGATCAGCCTGCAAAGGGACATATTTAACAGTTTACAACTGTCCCAATGACAGCGAGTTCTAATTTAAAACTCCTGTGTAATACTTGTTAGGAAGTTTTAATATCAAAAGGGCAGCCAAGGTCTTCCATGAGAAATTTCTAGACAGTGAAAGAAACTAATCCTTTTTAGTGATGTTTGGCTTCTCCTCTGCAGTAGCTGATCTCTGATTTCATATTTTATATCCATGGTTTGTTAATGAAATTTTCTCCTTTAAAGACTAACCAGGCGGATAGAAAAAATTAGCTGATACTTTGCAGCAAACGTTTGAAGTGAAATTCAAGTAGCAGCCTGAGGCTCACAGTATGTAAAACCGACTACCAAAGTTTTAAGGGGGGTTTAATCTATTTTCTCTCCTCCAGGGACCTCTGCTGTATTAAATTCTTTGGTTGAGGGGAAGCAGCCAAGTTGGCATTAGAACTGATTTAGCAATTTGCATCTTTTGAAAAAGGCTTAGTAAATTTCAAATGCTCCTGGTGCCTGAGTGCCAGTTGGCACTGGAAGAGGCCTGTAATTTCACCCAGTTGCACCACTAGCTGCCATGTGTTTACCTGAGAGGCGTTATCTTGCTTGTTACAGTTACTTCAGGGAGCAAAAGAGAAAGGGAAAGCATGGGTGTCAGCAAAAGGCAGTAGGAGGTTTCAGTACCCTCCGAGGGGTGTCGCTGCTGTATATTGAGCACACAGGGAAAGATGGGTTCATTGCCCTTCTATCTGCATACATAGTGTTGCAGCATTTTCTTTTCTTTTCTTAACCGACACTAGTTAAATGCAGCTTTACTAGTAATACTTTGAGAGGCTCCGATGAAAGCAGCGGTGGACTTTAAAAGACATTAATAAATGTCATGACTTTTCTGGGATGGAGGTATCAGCACATCGATGTAGTTGGTGTCACAGAGTACATAGCAAGTGTTCGTTTGGAGGAGAGACAAAACCTGTTTTTTTTTCAAAAAATATTTATCATTTCTAGAGCTAGCCAGGAATTTTTCTAACTGCCAATACACCAGGGGTTAGTGTACTCACAGGGGAAGTGGGGGACTGAGGTTCAGGTCCTGTTCTACCTCATTTGGAGAAGGGACTTATAAGTAACCTAGCCAGTGGGATATTTGCATAGGCGATGAGTTATATGGGACTGTGGTGCCTGTGCTCCACCAATATTCAGGAAGGTGAGCCCGGCTTCACCAATGTTTGGGCTGATATTTTCAGAGCCGTCCCATCCGTGTGGCAGGGAGGGGCTGCGTTTTTTTTCAAACTCTCCCCTGCGTCAATGGATTTATGCAGTTATGCATCAGTAAAAAGAGAGGTGTGGTGTCCGAGTGTGTGCACCCAAGATCAAGGAGAAACCAATGGTAAGTTAGTCGTGAGACGCTCTATATCGTCCCTCCCAGTATAAAAAAAATGAGCCATGAGCTTTGTTCAGTAGCTCATTCGGATAAAACTAGACACCCTGGTGTCAAGTGAATGGGAAGCAGAGGGAGATCAGTATCATGGGGGAAGGAGGGAGCTGAAACTACACAGCTATAGATACCATGTATGTATAACTATATATAACATGCATATTGTGCACATACATACAATGCAGAGAGAGAAATACCATCATTCTTTCTCCAAATACACATTGCTACTCCCACAGAACTAAAAGGAAAAAGAAAAACAATTCAAACTAAACCTCCAAATTACTTGAAATTACTCTGAATTATTAGGGAGATGAGAGGAAGGCCCAACAGGGAGTGGAAAGTGTAACAATGACAAGTGTGGTGCCTAAAGGGAAGGCAGGAATGAAATCAGAAAGATCCAATGGGGCCAGGTGAGTAAAGAGGCAGCCAAGCAGGGAGCGTTAGATGCCCACAGGCAGTGCAATATGCTGGCAAGCAGCCACACTGCCGGGGAGGGAGAGAGAGCACACCTCAATGGGCATTCTACAGGGCCTCTGACAGCTTCTCTCTGAGTCACAGGGTCCTCCCTCCCAGCAGCTCCAGCTGCAGAGGCAGAAGAAGCTGAATTCACTGTGCTTTTCGATTTGCCAATTTTCACTAAGCCTTCAGCAGCTCCTGACCACACTGGGAGTGAAAGGCACTCAGCTTCTTGCAGGAGTGGGGTTGTAAAACCATGGATCTCAAATTGCCAGGATCCGAGGGAGCCCAGAGTGAGTGTCACTCAACACTGCTGTGGAGCGGGCACTGAAAGGCTGTGGGGATGTCATTTTCATTAGTCCATGAAGAGCAACTTCAAAAACAAGGTTTACGTTTGCCACTGGCTATTTAATAGGGGATTAGTTATAGGGAATAAACTAGCAGTAAGTTCAGATGGATGTGACTATAGGGACAAGGACTTAATGTGATGTGTTTGGAAATGACATTTGCCTGTTGCTAAGCAGATGTGGTCTGACTGTACCTGTTGCCCAGAGCTTTGATTCAATGGTGATGGGCACTATGGAAAACCCTGAAACAGAAAAATGCACTGAAGCTGGCATTCATAGAATATCAAGGTTGGAAGGGACCTCAGGAGGTCATCTAGTTCAACCCCCCTGCTCAAAGCAGGACCAATTCCCAGACAGATTTTTGCCCCAGATCCCTAAGTGGCCCCCTCAAGGATTAAATTCACAACCCTGGGTTTAGCAGGCCAATGCTCAAACAACTGAGCTATCCCTCCCGCCCACATTAGTTCAAACCAGTCGGCAGTAACCCATTGGCACACTCCCTCACACTCTGGGACTGGGGAGATGGATATTTTCTGGTGAGCAGTACTAGTAGCAAATGAATCAGTGCTTCTGTGCAGCCGGGACTCTGAGCTCCTGGGGATGAAACCGGCTAGTAGTAACACAGTAACAGCTGCATTTTCTAACTTTTCCTGTCAGTTTACATGGAATCATAGAAACTAGAGAGTAGAGCTGAGCACATTTATTTGCTGAAAAATGCAGTTTCACTCGAACCAAAACTAACTGCAAATCTGACTTGATAGTTTCAGCAGGTGAGAAGTTTTTCAGGGTCAGCTTCAAAAAACTCTGCCTGTGTCAATTCAGTCCCCTTGATAATATTTAGCCCAGTGGTTAAGGCCCTTGTCTGGGAGGCAATAAGATCAAGTTTGAATCCTCATGCTGGTGCAGGGACTTGAATTCAGGTCTTGAACCATCATGCAGAGGCTAGTCTGAGGTGAGTGACTTTTAATCTCTCCTGATGAAGCTGGAGGATTGGGCCAAAAGAAATCTGATGAGGACAAGTGCTGAGTCCTGCACTTAAGACGGAAGAATCCCATGCACTGCTACAGGCTGGGGACCGACTGGCTAAGTGGCAGTTCTGCAGAAAAGGATCTGGGGATTACAGTGGATGAGAAGCTGGATATGAGTCAACAGTGTTGCCACGAAGGCTAATGACATATTGGGCTTCATTAGTAGGAGCATTGCCAGCAGATCTAGAGAAGGGATTATTCCCCTCTATTCGGCACTGGTGAGACCACATCTGGAATATTGCATCTAGTTTTGGACCCCCCACTACAGAAAGAATGTGGACAAATTGGAGAGAGTCCAGCGGAGAGCAACGAAAATGATTAGGTGGCTGGGGCATATGACTTATGAAGAGAGGCTGAGGGAACTTGGCTTATTTAGTTTGCAGAAGAGAAGAGTGAGGAGGGATTTGATAGAAGCCTTCAACTACCTGAAGGGGGGTTCCAAAGAGGATGGAGCTCGGCTGTTCTCAGTGGTGGCAGATGACAGAACAAGGAGCAATGGTCTCAAGTTGCAGTGCAGGAGGTCTAGGTTGGATATTAGGAAACACTATTTCACTAGGAGGGTGGTGAAGCACTGGAATGGGTTACCTAGGAAGGTGGTGGAATCCCCATCCTTAGAGGTTTTTAAGGCCCAGCTTGACAAAGCTCTGTCTGGGATGATTTAGTTGCTGTTGGTCCTGCTTTGAGCAGGGGGTTGGACTAGATGACCTCCTGAGGTCTCTTCCAACCCTAATCTTCTGTGATTTTATGTTGCACTTTGAGCCAATGAATATATATACATACAAAGAGAATGAGAGTGACTCTACACAGCCTGATAATTAAGGCAATCCTCTGGGAGATAGGAGATGTGGATTCAAATCCCTCCTCTTGCTAAGGTAGAGAGAAGATTTGAATGAACTTTTCCTACCATAATCATCAAACTGTAGAGTCATTCTCTCTCTCTCTCTCTGACACGATGAGTCTTTATTTATACAAAGGAGAGACTGAAGACTTTATTTATATGACAGGAGAGACTAAAGACTTTCTCCCCCACTTGCTCCCAGTCTAACCTAAAGCCTGATGGTTAGGATGCTCACCCGGGAACAGAGACACTAGTTCAAGTCTTGCTCCACAGTGGGGATTCAAATTAGGGTTTCCCACATCCCATGCAAATACCTTAACCACTGGGCTACACAGTACAAAGGGGGTGTACCCCTGATTTACTGGTATGAGGTGGATTTTGATAACATTTTCAGACACAACCCAAATATTTTCCCTGATGTTTGAGTTTGCTGGATGAACTGAAAATAACCCAATTATTCACCCAGCTCTACTCAGAACATAAAAGATCTTTTAGGACAACTTTCTTCTCCCTGACAATACAGGTTGTTCCCTAGTCTCTATTTATTACTAGTGCTTTATCCTGTCTAGTTATTGAATCTCTCATCATAAGCCTGGAGGATTCATACAGACATACAGTCCCCCATTCAAGTGGTATTAATATGGCTGTGAAGGGGCCAGCTCTGTACCCAGGGCCCTGATTGACTAGGGGGCTGGCAAAGGGGTTCAGACAGCTGGCAGAAATCCCAACTCTGACTTTCTTCTGCTAGCACATTTCTCATTGGATGATGAGAATGCCATTCCAGAGGAGGGTCTCAACTCTATCCCAAATGCAAACAGGTGATTTTCCACAGGTCACCTGCTCAGGTCTGGGCCAATCAGCTGGGTCAGGCACCCTTGAAAAGGGACTGCAGCGGTCTGAAGGCATTGTATGGAGTAGTCTGTAGGTAGTGGATCTGCCTGTAAAGATACAGGAGGCCCATGTGCAGTTTGAGCTCAGGATTGGGAGACAGTAATTGGGGTGCATGTAGGTCAAGCTAAAAGCTAGCTTGAAGGTAATTCAACTGCATGGCCCAATGAGGGCCCAGGGGAGCACCTACCATAGAAGTCCAGGAACTAACTGGATAAATGGCAGGAAACATGGCTTTCTTTGTATGCTTTAGATAGAAAATGATTGAGTATCCAGCCCTTCCTTGCAGAGACTGGGGGAGAGAAATAGGATAGAGATTCTGATGCATAGTTCATGGCGATCATTTTCTTTCCCTACACAAACAGCCACTCTGTACTTTCAGACCAAATAGCTTTGATTTTAGATTTAAAATAATACTAAATGGCCAAATTCTCACCAGAGTACAAGCTCCACCTTGTGTGTAGGATACATGGAGGGGCCTGTCAGAGCACTGGTTCCAGCTCCCTGATTCTGTGGTCTGGTCCGAGTTGTCCGCCAACCTATATTACAGCTGCTTAGGAGCTTCTGTAAATGCCAGCATGACTCTAAAGAGAGCATATGCCAGCCAAAGTTCAGCAAAGTGGAGCTGAAAAGCCCCCTATGCTGTAGGGAGTGGTACTGGCAGACTAAGGCTTTATACCAATGGAGATTTCCCCTCCATCAGGGGAACTCTTCCCTGGCAAAGAATAGCCAGATTTCAGCCACATTCTGCTGACAAAGTAGTGCGAAAATGAAGAACTGGTCCCTCAGGGTTGTAGAGTTTATGGCCAGAAGGGACCACCAGATCCTCTAGTCCGATCGCCTGTATGTCACAGTCCACCAGCATTGCCCAGCACCCACAAACTAAACCCAACAACTGAAATTGGACCAAAATATTACAGCCCACAGGAGACTAAACTGTTAATTGCCACATATGAAAGCACAGAATGTGCCTTTCAGTAATAGGCTGCAGCAGTTCTACCTCACAAAATGGCACTTGCCTCTGCATGCAGCATATACCTAGAAATTTAAACTCAGAAAGCAACCATGCAATGCAGTGGTTACATTACAATGGGCTGTACACATATTGCTTCTATCCATTACAGTGTAGAAACCCACACATATGCATGTGCTTCTCTATATGTTGTTGTTCTGGTCAAAAGTAGAATTTTAAAAGAAGTTCATTAGTCACTGCTTCAGCCCTAACACAATTGACATGGTATAGGCCATCTTCATGTCTTCCACCCAACACAAAACTGTTTTTCTCTCAGACTTTCATACTTTGACCCGTTTGGCTTATCTCCTCCCCTTCCTTAGCTTCTGAAACTAGGCTTCAGGTCCTCCTGGTTGCCACAACCATCTTGGAATTAATTGGTTATCTTGGTAAACTCCACATCCCAATAGATGAGGCTCCTGCTACAAATACAGTGGGAGAGGTTCAAATCTTGGCATGATTGCTCACCTCCTCTGGCCTCAGTTTCCTTTTAAAGTAAGACATAGTGCTTTCTTTTCTTTTTTCATTGGGTGGGGATGGGATTTCACAAACCAGAATACAGATAGGATAAGCAACCAGAAAAAACAGTGAAGTAAATGCTCAGGGAATATTAGGGCCCTTTTCCTCATGGAAGGTCTTTATGGCCTCTGGGTCAGACATTAAAACAGACAAACTCCTACATTTGTAACTATTGTGTAAAAAGCTGTTGTTCTTCTTAAAACTAGTCATTGGAGTTGAAGGATAAATATTATTCCATATCTTATTGAATAAAATATTATATCACAGGTGATGGAGACAGATTGACTCAATAAATTCTTATACTGTTTTCTGAGGAAAAGTGGCAATAAAAATGCTGATGACTCGACACAGGGAGAATATTGAATGTCATTAACATGTTATTTCCTCTGTTCTGATATCACTGTCATGTTCTTCCCATTGTTCTAATATCTACTGGTTGATTTTATTTTCTTTGCTTTGCTTGTCTGAATGAGAAAAATGGCAGTTTTTAGTGCTTTAAATTACCCACTACTTGAGAAATGATTACAGATAGGATGTAATATCCTAAAATGCAGAAATTAAAACAAGGTTTGATATTTAGCAATATGATATGCCAGTGCTTGAGTGGAGTGCTCAAGAAACTGTCATCATCATCTAATAGCCTATTATGACAAATTCACAGCCACCTTCATACCAATGATTAAAAGCACTATATATATTATTATCAGTAGACTTCAAAGCACTTTACAAAGGAGGTCAGTATCATTGTTCCCATTTTGTAAATGGAGAAACTGAGGCACAAAGCAATGACATGGCTTGCCAAGGAAACCCAGCCATGCCAGTGGCAGTCAGGTCTCCTGAGTTTGTCCTGTGTTCTAGCCACTAGGCCACACTCCTCTGTGGCCACCTAGAACCTCATTGACACTGACAACCGGAATTACAAGAATTCTCTAGCTGTCTATTTTGGTTCTTACACTGTAACCTTTGGGGCCATATTTCAGGTACATTGCAATTGCTCTTAGTGGGGGTAGTTTGCATGTAGACATGAGGAGCACATAAAATACTGTGAATACTGCAGTGACCTCTGCACATCCATCCTCACTCTTATGAGGTCAACCCACTAAAAAAAACCTCCCCTTCCAGAGAGAATGAGCCTGCCCAGATTTTCCAGTGCTGTGACTTCATGCCAAAAAGTGTGTAGCAATAGTCGTGCAGGTAGCTAAAATCATTTGGTAACTGAACAGCACACACTACATGTGACTTATTTGGCATCCTCATGACAGAATGTGTTGTTGGCATCAAATGGTAGCAATTAGAGATGGAAAGATATCTAATGTCATCCTACCTATTCACTGGGTCCAACACAAAATTGTTTCCAATAGTAATGCAGTGCTTTATTCAGAATTAGTTTTCAATGACTCCAGGAGTGGTCACTGCTTCCATTAGAACAGTAAAAAAAACAGGAGTACTTGTGGCACCTTAGAGACTAACAAATTTATTAGAGCATAAGCTTTCGTGGACTACAGCCCACTTCTTCAGATGTAGTCCATGAAAGCTTATGCTCTAATAAATTTGTTAGTCTCTAAGGTGCCACAAGTACTCCTGTTCTTTTTGCGGATACAGACTAACACAGCTGCTACTCTGAAACCTGTCATTAGAACAGTGTTTCCCAAACTTGGGACACCGCTTGTGTAGGAAAGCCTCTGGCGGGCCGGGCTGGTTTGTTTACCTGCCGTGTCCGCAGGTCCGGTCAGTCGCAGCTCCCACTGGCCGCGGTTCGCTGCTCCAGGCCAATGGGAGCTGCTGGAAGAGGCATGGGCTGAGGGACATGTTGGCTGCCACTTCAAGCAGCTCCCATTGGCCTGGAGCAGTGAACCGCAGCCAGCAGGAGCCGTGATTGACCGGACCTGCGGACGCAGCAGGTAAACAAACCGGCCCGGCCCGCCAGGGGCTTTCCCTACACAAGTGGTGTCCCAAGTTTGGGAAACACTGGCCTACCTGAATGGGACATTTTAAGTACCTGAATAATATTTTTTTTCTTATTAGGATTATTGCAATATCTATAATATAGTTGAATTCTTACATGGCCTCAACATTGATAATTGATAATTGATAATTTGGAGAGATCTTGAAAATGGAAGCGTGACACAGGAGATCTTTTAAAAAGTGCACCAATGTTTGTCTTTTTGTAATTCTTGTCTGTATATTACAGAGAGATAGGTTGTTTCTCCGTACAGTACTTAAGATTGAAGTTAGCTACCCATTATAATGACATTGCTACTCTCTGTGACTTAGGGCAAGTTACTATGGGCTTAATCCAATGCCCCTTTAGTTCAATGGAAATCTTTCAAGTAAATGGACATTGGATCAGCCCCTTAATAAGTCTGTGCTCCAGTTTGTCCATGTGAAAAATGGGAATGATGGTCTGCACTTTTGCAGAGTGTATTGAAGATGCTCAGATGAAATTAGCCATGTAAGTGTCAATTACTATTATTATTTTACATGATGTTTCTCTCATCTTTGGAATACCACATATCTATGCACAAAGCAGAAAATGGATACAGTTATTTATAAAGCTTTTCTGATAATTACGTCCAATATGCAATTTCTTAAGACATATGTTATAGTATTTACAATTCCCTCCCCACCCTCTGGAAATACCTTTAGGTCGTTAGGGTTAATTTTGGTGTCATTCCACCTTCTTTTATAGCACTTCTATAATCCAGGCCAGGAACTCAGTGAATTTAGTGACAGGGTACAAAAAAAAAGATATTTGCACCACATTGGTATCACATCATTATTAACATGCAAGCGGTTCCCCTTTTTCTTAACGCATAAAGAGTACAATTGAATTTTGCAAAGAAGGACTCTTAATCTCCGTGATCAGATTCTTCACGGCAGGGAGGGGATGGAAAACTTTCTCTCTCTCCATGGTGCATGGTCCCAGCTGTATGACTCTGTTCATGAATATGCATGAAATCAGATATGACATTGCCGTGCTCCCATTAATAATCTTGTCATCTGACTTGTGCAGCATAAAGCTTCAGCCCGTGGCTCCTCATAGCAAATGCAGCCTGAAGGAAAAGGGGAGAGGGAAAAAAAAGGCCATGCCTTTTTTTTTTTTTTTATTGGGATTAAGTGCTTGAAAATTTTGGCAGGGGTTGCCAGGAGAGTAAGGGGAGGGAGGAGAAGAGAGAGAGAGAGAGACAGGGACAGAGAGAAATCCTCTATGAATGCTTTGGCTTGTTAGAAGCCCAAAGCAGTGGGTGTAATGGTATGCGAGCTGACCTTGAATATAGCCACTGTGGGTTGCCCCAGCTTTTTTGTAAAAGAAGCATTTGCAGCAGAGGTTTGGATTTCAGGCTTTCCAGTCATCAATCATCTCAGCCTATTCTCCTCTTTGACAGCTCAGTACAAGGCCTGACATTTGACACCCAAGACCCCAGGACTTACGCACAGGCACAAGCGGAGGCCCTAGGGGAGGGGGTGGGGGAGGAATGTGACAGGTTTTATTTTTTAAAAAAAGAAGCTGCAAAATAAAGAAGATACAAAACAAATTGTAACTGTAATGGGAATTGATCTAACAGGAGAGCATCACATTGAGTTCTGTTCTGTGCATTGTGATCTTCATGCTGATAAGGTTGCTTTAAAGAGCTGGGTGAGAGGAGGCGGGAGTGGGGAGGGAGGGAACTGGGGCAAAAGTGTGAACCTGTTCAAAATGGTTCTGTTCAAATCTTCTGAGCCCAGCCGCATCGTGGTGCGTTCGTTTCTGCACACATGGGGGTGACCGCTGTGCAGAAATTTCAATGAGTTCTAATGCCACTTGCCCAGTTGCATTAGGAACTTGAAATTCAAGCCAGGCTCACCCAATAATTCGCTGAGATTCCCAGCACTGTCGGGGAGTCTGGACTGTGTGGCCAGGCTGTGTTCTGAGGCAGCGTGGGCTACATTTCAGGTAAACCTGGACCAATTCAGGTTGTGTGGAATACACTCAAAATGTGGCTGCATTACACATCGGATGTTGGTAGGGTGACCAGATGTCCCAATTTTATAGGGACAGTCCCGATTTTTGGGTCTTTTTCTTATATAGGTTCCTATTACCCTCCCACCCCGTCCCGATTTTTCACACTTGCTCTCTGGTCAACCCCTAGATGTTGGGGTTTGTTTGAATCTGAAACTCAATGTTAAACTCGAAGGGCACGAATTGAAAGCAGATAAATGGTTTGCACAAATCTCTGCAAATTGAAACTGACACGCTCTAGTTACATTTTACATATAGCTTTGTGGCCTGTTGTGATACAAATAACACATTATATTTCTAATCCGGAAGATTCTCTTAGTTGTTGAACCCATGTCCTGGTTTTGGGTAAGAGTGAGGGGATGGGTTCAAATTTAAATTTGTAGTTATATCTGCAAGTTCTCCAACTTTTCTCACGTACTTCAGCCTAATAACAAGAATGAAGAATCCTCTGTAAATTTTATCTGCCATTGAACTAGAGACAGTACCAATTTCTTTTGCAAGTTTTATGAGGTTAGTCCTACCTTCTCATTCAGAAACACAGGAGTGGGGTTTACAAAGCAAATCTAAGGTGGCCAGAGACTGCCACAAGAGAATTCCTCTTGCGTAGGGGAAATCGCCACCAGCATAAAACTGGTTTGCACCATAAAAACACCTCCTTGGGGTAAGGGGTGAGAGGAGGGGGTATGTTGGAGGCAGGGGAGGGAAAGAAAGTGGAGGCCAGGAGGCCCAGTGGAATGAGCATCCACTATACCCACTGGTGTATGTTCAAGCTGCCCCCTGCATTTTTAACTAGTACCACAGGCAGGAAACTGAGACTCACCACTCTACACGGAATCCAGCCTCAAACCCAGATTGTATTGCCAGAGGTCATGTTAAATACCGTGGATGATTTTTTCAAAAATGCTGGACAATCTCATCTGGGACAACTATCCACAGAGAATAGTTCCTAAGAGAACTTCTCTTCAAGAATTGCCCGTGCACAGGCTTTGATTTGTGATGCATTTGTTTATATTCAAAATTATTCAATGAACAATTTACGCAAATATAGTTCAGTCTATCCATGCTCATGAATTATTTGCTGAGACCACTACTTTAAACCATATTCAATATGTGTAATTCAATATTCACACTGATTGGTTACCTGTGTCACGTGGTTTTGCTTCTGTCCCCTGGCTGGATAACTGAACTATTTATAAACCCGACAGAGGAGCTGGCTAAGCCACTTCTGGAACAAGCTTTCACACAAACACTTATTGGCAAGACTACGCCAGACTTTTGCTTTCCGTAAACAAAACCCTCACTCATCTGAATGTTCATGGAAAATAAAAGGGTCACAAATTATGTCAAAGTGAATTAGTGACTTTTATTTGAATAAATATTCGTGAATACTGTTTTGTAGCTCTACTCTGAACCAATAATGACATTAATAGTTACACATACATAAGATAAGGACAAGCCAAGCTCATTCTTCGGGACATAAATTGGTTGCCTCCAGGGTCAGGAAGAGCATATCCTCCCTCTACCCCATCTGATGTACAGGACTGGCTAAGTCCTTTGTGTGTGTTGGGGGTTGCTTTCCTCTGAAGTACAAAGATTAAACCACTGCTGGAGGCAGCATACCGAACTTGATGGACCAATGGTCTGATTCAATATGGCAATTCCTCTGCTCCTATATTTTCAAATTGGCTCCTTTGCACACATAAACAAGTAGATGATTTTATCAGCTACTCTGCCAGATACACTTGCATATAACAAGGCAGGATCAAGCCTATTTACTGTGCAATTTGTATATGTATATTTTCATATGAGGCAATTGATCAATGTTCTTTTCTTTCCCTCCCTATATTTAAATTGTTGTGTGGCCCTACTTCTTTAATAGACCAGTCTTGCATTCCTACCACTATTTTTAACTAATTTCATTCAACGGTACTTGCCTCTGCTATATTTCCTTCCTTCACATTTGGCACTCAAGGGTAAAGGAGAGGGTTAGAGGGTAAACATCTGTGTTTTGGAAAAAGCTGATGATTCCTTCACTTGGCAGCTTTCAGATCTCAGGAAAATCCCAACTCCCTATATTCCAAATCTGACACTTGAGACTTTTTTTTTCTGAGTTAGAAATGGAGAATTTGCAATATTGGAAATGAAAAGCCTTAATCTAGTGGGAAATGCTTTGATCCATAAAATGAAAGAGTTTTGTTCATCTGCTAGCTTTTGCGACAAACTTGGTCTTAGTTTAGTTGAACAGACCTGAAGTCACACATTTGAAAATGTCACATTTGGTGGAATTGATGTGTTTAAATGAAATGAGCGAGTTGCCATCACAGAACATAACCACACTCTGATGGTGGCGGAGAAACTATGAGCTCTTTTCTCCTTAGCAAACCTTTTCCCAGCAGTTGACTCAGGCACCATAATTTTGTGATGGTGCTCTAGGCTCTGCCATTTCCTCCTTTAATTATAAAGGTAGATTCTCCATTTCATGAAGCATTTCAGTGATGACTGGATATCTTTCCAAAAAAAAGCTCAAACAGAAGTTACACATGATTGTGTGAAGTTCTTTGGCCTGTCTGGTGCAGGAAGTCAGAGAGGTGACCACAGTGGCCCCTTATGGAGTTGATCATAATGGTCCCTTCTATAAATCTTTTAATCTAATAACTTGCTAGGCTGGGCCCCAGTACCACCACGTATTTCCCATTTATGTGTTTATGCTCTAACCTATATTGGATATGGGATTGCTGGCCCTCAACCCTGCTCCTTTAGAAGTCAATCGTAAAACTCCCATTGAAGTCACTGGTTCAGGATTTGATCCCTCAGGGATGGCCAAAGTTCAATTGTGGTTACAGGGCACAGCCATGAATGAGAAATGGCTGACACAAATTCGGGGCTTATTTATGGTTTTGCATCCAAACCAGGAGAAACTTGGCATTTTCATTTGTGTTACTGAGGTTCAAGTGAACCTTTGGAGATATGAATGGACATGAAGGGGAACCAAGGATGAGCTGCACCGAAAGTGGTTGCAAACTATAACTATATCCGAGATACCACACAGAGAACTGGTGAAAATAATAAGTAAACACAAAGTAAAAATAAGGGAAAGTGAATGGGAGTGAGGTCTTACAGCATGCAGAAATATTATATATGAATCTAGCAACAAGTTCAGAAACAGTTATACGCAGATAGTGTAAAGAACTATTAGAAAAAAAGTCATAATAATTATAATTTATTATTTTAATGATAAGTTAGTTAAGCCCCAACAGGTTTGTACAAGACATAACTAATAGGACAGTCCATGCCTCAAACACCTTATAATGTAAACAAATGTATTTTTGTTATGCACAGTAGGCCATAAAGATCTAAGGATAAAGACTGGAGACCAAAAGGACACAGATCAAATTCTTTCCTTTTCTTTTCCATTGATTGATTTTTTCAGCTTAAAAAGAATTATCATAACATTAATTATTATTTTATTATTAATATTTTCTTTGTTATTATTACAATACAGCCAAAGGGCCCAATCAAAGATCAAGGCCTTAATGGTTGGGATGTTGAACGAAGTAGTGAGACAATAGCTCCTAAATGACATATGAATATGCAGCAACTTCTTCATGAAAAAGAAACTGATAACTAATAGGTAAACAGATCAAAGTGACTTCATTCTCTCTCTCTCTCCCTTCCCACCCAAGTGCAACAATCAGCCGAAGTGCAATGCTGTCTTGCTCCGTTCAAACTATCCCATCCCTTTTCGTCATGCATGGCTGGTCATTTCACAATGCTAAATGGGACATTTTTGGCTGCTCATATCTGTACCTTGGGGCCTACCAGATCTGAGAGCAAAACTAGTGCCTGCTCATTTGACTTGCACAGCTGCAAAGCTTCTAGCACAAACACAACTCAGCCGCTTCTGTGTGTGGGTTGATGTGAAGGCACATTGCAGTGTTGAAGAAAGGGGGGAGGGGGAGGAAAGACAACAAACTCCCAGACCTTAGTGGAGTAAGCCACCTTCCCTAGCCAGTGAGATTAAAGCAATGGATTTTCAAGTAGTTCTTCAGTGTGACTAATTTATATGGATATCAAGGATTCAGTTGGAGAATTAAAAAAAGAAAAAGTAGCCAGGGGAAAATATGATGCTCTCTAAGTCCCAGTGGTATGCCACATTCATTTTACTAGAGAGTTTATTCTTTAGTACTTTCATGGATTGACATGAGGGAGGAATTCACATGTCAGGACAGATAAAATCTCCCTCCTGCCAAAGGAGTCTATTCAGACATGCATGTTAGTAGGTTGATAACTTATTCTGTATTGCAGAGGACTCAAAGATAGACATTTCTCCTTTTATCTCCATCTCTGCGCTCCCTGCATACTAAAGATACGGGGAAACCGCAAGATACATCTTAACTAGCCCTCTCAGATAGGAGAGACTTTTCCTAGACCATGGCAAGAGATGAAAACTTTTAAAGGAATAAGGTGTCACACAGCCTACTAGCAAATACATTAGCAATGTTTATGCGCATAATTTTAACCCAGTGTGAATATGTTAAAAAATACAGATGCTGGACTTGGCAATAGATTTTGCCAAGGAAACTGAAAAGCATTTCAAGACTGTTGTTTCATGTTACGCTGCTGGAGGGATAGAAAATAGGTTGAGGAAAAAAGGGAACACGATACTAACAACACCTGGAACTTGTCATCTTCAAAATGTTTTCTGAACATGAATAAATCCTCAAAGCTTTTCTGGGAGATAAGTATTATTATGCCCATTCTGAAGAAAGGTAAACTGAGAAAAGAAGCCTAAGTATTTGGCCAGAAACCAGAAAGAATCACTATCAGAATTTGGATTAGAATTTAGGAATTCCCAATTTTATGCTTGGACTAGTAAACCAGGCCTCAACTAGTCATCTGTACTGGGTATGTTTTTAATATTATAGCTGAATTTGGTAGGTGTCAGTAAATCAAATCTGATAAAATAAGATCGGCTCTGAACTTTCTTTCATCATTTAAATCTAAACCCAAAACAAACCTTATCTATACAATAATTTTAAAACAATTAATATCAGCAGTTTTTGATATATACACATACATACCGTTTTTAAATTGATTTAAATATTTTTAAAATATGTGTGTGTGTAAACAATATAAACTTTTGTATGTCTTTGCATTTTCAGGGCCTGATCGCCAGTTAGTGCAAACTGGTGTAGCTACACTGATGTCAGTTCAGTAAATCTGTTTTACACCAGCTCAGGAGCTGGCCTGTATATTCTAGCCAGCACCAAAACGGCAAGTGCCAAAATATGATGAAAACAGACTGTTCTCAAGCTATGTCTGACCTCACTAAAAACAGAAGCTAGCAGAAATTTGGTGAGGAAACCCTATTCTTATAAGATGTTCAGCCTACCCAAGAGTTTCAAATAGATTTTAGGTAAGAATGTGAATTTATTCAAACCCTGTTACTAATATTTACCACAGTTACTCCTCCTGAATTGCACGTCTCAGTTTTAGGGTCATGTCACTTCAGAAATCCCCTAGATAGAATTCTTTTCTTTTGAAGCCAATGGAAAGACTTTCCTTGACTTCCATGGGACTGGAAACAGGCTTTAGTTAAACAGACCAATCCATAAGTGTAAACAGACAGACAGATATACGACCAGGTTGATTTCATCATGTTCCTCCTCCCCATTCATTATTTAGCTGATGAGATCACAATTAATAATTTTGGTTGAAATAGGTTCAGATGTTCAGATGAGTTACCCTCCACTCACACCCCTTTGACTGTTAGTTATTTTGTGCATAGCACCTAATCTGAGAGATGTTTTACAGAAAACGTGATTAACAATGGTCCATGCATGTGTAATTTACAAACAAGATATGGGAGAAGGAATACAATGGAAGGCAGAATGACTGACCAATAAAGTAGATCATGTGTCTTGTCAGTTCCAGATTTGTTTTATTTCTGGTTTCCTTTATTTGTTGTTGTTCTTCTGATTCCTGGACAGCTGACCAAATATCACTTCCTGTACTTTATGATTGTGCTTCTGATTTTAGGTTTTAACCAATAAGCATCCCAGAAAAAAAATAGTTTATCCATAAATGGTTACTCAGTTTGGGTTGACTTCACCCCTTTCCCAGTTTGTTTATAAAGGCACTGTCCTTACTTGTATCTAAGGACTTGTCTAAATGGAACAGAAATGCAGACTTCAGGTGTGTGATTTCTAAAATGCAATAATGTATTGCACATTAATTGGTCAGTGTACACCTTGCTAATGTGCACTAAAGGTTCCCTAGTGTGCTTTAAAGTAGTAAACAGTATTATGTTAAAGCACACTAGAGAACAAATGCACTAAAATGCTAAACCAGGGGTTCAATAACAAGGCTACAATGCTTAAGCCAACATATAAATCCTTGTTTATATATAATAAAACTTAAAGTAGATCCTATTTAGACAAGAATTTTGGGAGGTAACCCAAAACACTCTTCCCATTGCAGTATCAAAGATAGAACACAACCTCACCATCTTGATTTTTGAACATCTTCATAGAACTCAAAAGTTGCTAAAAATAACCTCCCAAAATGAAATTAACGAACTCCCCAGAATAGAAGCTCTATTTATAAAGTTAATGGAAGGAAGAACTTCAATGAGGAGCCGTTGAAAGCATTGTTTCAGCTTAGAATTTTTCTGTTTCTTGATCTTCTTTTGATTTACAACCATTTCCCATTGGGAAGGACTTTCCTACCTTACTTCAGCAAATACAGGGAACAGTTTTATTCTTACTGAGCACACCTGCTTTGTGTCCCTCATGAAAGGGGATTTATTTTTTAGCTATGAGAATGTGCTGTCTATTGGCTAGCTGCACTATAAAACAAAACAAAACACCATGCTTGTTCCTAGATGAAATTGCTAGGAGATTTGTAAAATAATTTTGATCTTGGATCTGAGCCTCCCATTAAATAGTTTGACTTGACTTGACCACAGTAATTTTAGAAAGCTGACCCTTCCCCCTTGCAATTTACACAATTGTTAGTCTAATGCAGAATTTCCCTCCTCTGCAACTCGGGAGGAGAACATTTCATTATTTCCAGATGTTTACGTGCCATCCTAGGCACTTCTGGCAAATGAAGGCATTTCAATGTCACACGGTGTGACTCATGAATTTTGATTGGTCAAGAGAGCTTTATTGAAATCCCTGAGTGAGCAAGGCACCTCACTACATCAGGAGTCATTTTAAAATAAAATCTAAAGTTAAATGCATTTCATAGAGATGCTTAAAACTTCTAAAAATATAAATTTAAAATATTTATATGTGGACTGCAGTGGAACAGAAGTTATGACCTCATATGTGAATGTCTAGGGTTTTTTTCTCTGCCAGCCCACCTGGAATGACTTTAGCTTTCAGCTTTACCTCAGGCTGTACCCAGGTTAGTTTCTAGTGACTTATGACTCTATCAATCTGCACAGATATGTGCTCAACTCCTTCAAGGGAAGTAGTTCATCTTCTCTATGACTGTACCTCCACCTCTTCTAAAGTTCAAAGAACCCAGGACAATTGCTTATTGGAACTGGCTTTCCAGTAAGTACAGGAGATGTTCTCGTTGCTTTCCCATGTGAATCAAGACTCTCTGGTAAACTTTGATAGCAGCATCTTTTGCATAAACTTTCAGGGTAGTGAGTTCCCTGTGGAGCTAGAAAGACATGTGAGGATGGTGATGAAATATTGGGTAGGATTCCTCAGTGATTTGAACCGGAAATGAATCCATTTAAAACTCTCTTCTAATGTCAAAGGAGTGAAGTTTTTACAATCCATTTCCCATGAACTAACAACTGTTCCCCATCTAGCAGTTTACCTGTAGCTATGTTGATTTACATTATACATAAGTCAGACACAGGAAAGCCTTAGATCAGGGGTCGACAACCTCTGGCACGCGGCTCGCCAGGGTAAGCACCCTGGCGGGCCGGGCCAGTTTATGTACCTGCTGACATGGCAGGTTCAGCCGATCGCGGCCCCCACTGGCCACGGTTTGCCGTCCCAGGCCAATAGGGGCAGCGGGAAGCTGCGGCCAGCACATCTCTTGCCCGCGCCGCTTCCCGCCGCCCTTATTGGCCTGGGATGGTGAACCGCGGCCAGTGGGGGCCACGATCGGCCGAACCAGCAGGTAAATAAACTGGCCCGGCCCACCAGGGTGCTTTCCCTGGCAAGCCGTGTGCCAGAGGTTGCCGACCCCTGCCTTAGAGTGACCATTCACAGGAAGTGTTCAGCATTCACTAGATAAAATCAGCCTTATAGACCTTGTTCTTGCTTTTCTTTGAGCTAGAAATCCCTGAAAGATCATCATCCATTGCACTTATATAGCACCTTTCATCCAAAAATCTCAGAGCACTTTCCATACACTAATTAAACCCAGAACAGCCTCATGAGGAGGAAAAGTATTATTGTAATACCCATTTTACAGATGGACAAACTACAAGGCACATCGAGATATCTTCATGAAGACTTTCTGCAGGTCACACAGTGAGTCAGAAGTAGAACTGGGAATAAACTAAAAGTGTTCTGAGTACCACTTCTGTGCTCTAGATCAGTGTTTCTCAACCTTTTTGATATCACGGACTGGCTTGCTGTCTTCCTAAATGGTGTCAGGGAGATCTCAGGGACCTGCACCGGTCCATGGTCCAGTCGCTGAGAAACACTGCTCTAGATGACACTCCATCCATTACCAAATGATATAAACCTATATAAGCTGGTTGAATTATTCATTTAGCAAATAATTTATTTGATTAATGTATCCATTTCCCCGCCATCTTCATGCAGAATTTACTTGTTGTTGAATGTATTCTCTACTAGTAATTATCTGAATGTATTCTCTATTAGTAATTAGGTTTATGTGAACAAATTTCAGCCTACAGATTGGTTATGAGCTTTTTAATTCTTCACCATTGATGATGTGTGACTGGTGCATGATTGGAGATCTAGATCACATAGTGTTATTTCTGAT
This sequence comes from Trachemys scripta elegans, assembly GCF_013100865.1. Taxonomy (NCBI): domain Eukaryota; kingdom Metazoa; phylum Chordata; order Testudines; family Emydidae; genus Trachemys; species Trachemys scripta. Next base: position 75,247,719 of record NC_048307.1, on the reverse strand, counting down.
TCTTGATTGGATCACTAAACCTTTTCTATGTGGGAGAAGAGTGACTACTGAATGCATGCAAGACACCTTTGGTTGAAGGCAAATACAGGCATTCCTGCAAAAACCAGCTCACCCCCAAACATTCATCCAACCAAAAACTGTTTGCACATGAGTTTGTATAAAGCAAATAATAAGGTGGCATGAACACGGATGGAGTGAACTACTGTCCTGAATTCAAATAAATGTTCAAAAATGCTGTTTTGCAGTACTAAAAAATTTTTGGAGATGTCCTATCTCCTAGAATTGGAAGGGACCTCAAAAGGTCATCGAGTCCAGCCCTCTGCCTTCACCAGCAGGACCAAGTACTGATTTTGCCCCAGATCCCGAAGTGGCCCCCGCAAGGATTGAATTCACAATCCTGGGTTTAGCAGGCCAATGCTCAAACCACTGAGCTATCCCTCCCTGACCAGTTCTGCTTGTGGAGTTAGCAGGTGAAGGCTAAGGGACTCAGGGAGAGCAAGGAAATGAGTCATTGCCATTCACAACTATTTTCACTGGTTTTATTTACTACAGTCCCCAGATTCATTTACTATGGTGGGGCATCTCCCTATACTTACTAGGACAACACCCTGTTTTTTATTTGCAACTGTATAGGTTACAACCCTATTAGTTTGTCTTCTTCTGCTGTTATTTCAGTAAAGACAGCACTGGGATACTATCATCGAAAGCATTTGTCCAGATTGACTCAAGAGATCATGCCCTACCTGAGCCCTCAATCCATGGCCTATGAACAGCACCATATGGTTAATTTTTAAGCCAACTGATCAAGTGTTTAATAAAGCAGAGATTGGGGAATGAGGAGAGCTGTCTATGAATGCCATTGTCATAGTGGCTTAGTTTGTTAACCCTTTGTAGCATGGCAGGAATAAACCCACTGAATGCAGCCTTGATTTATATGGCTTAACTTTTATATTAACCCCCCCACGCAACTTACCACATATCAACCCATAGGCCCAAGTCACTACTTTGTTACAGGTCTGTCTCATCTTACGCGGGGGTTCCGTTCCATGGTTAGCGAGTCAAGCGAAAACCGGGTATAGCCAAAATCCCATTGAGTTCAATGGCGGGCGAAATCGCCCGCACTACAGATATAGTATTAAAATTGTTGTTTTTCTCTTTTTTTTTGTTTTGCTTTTTGTTTTTGCCGACTGCGTAAAGTTGAAATCGCGCATATTAAATGCGCATAAGATGTGACAGACCTGTACTTCCGTTTTATGCGGGAGTATTTTTATTAATTTCACAGAGGCAGTGTGCTCTAGTGGGTAGGGCACTGGCCTGGGATTTGGGAGACCTGGAACTTGGTCCTGCCACTGCCCTGCTGTGGGATCTTGCACATGTCCTTCACCCATCTTTTTCCTCCTCCCATCTTTTGATTGTCTTCTCTACTTAGGCTGTATCAACACTACAAACTATGGGTGTGATTCCACTTTTGTGTATGCATACTTGCAGTAGCTCAGTGAAAGCTAGCACAAGGGTAGCAGTGTAGCCACGGTAGCAGGGTGACAGCAGTAGAGGCACTGCTGAGTCATGTACAAACCTACCTGGAAACGGTAGGTACGTACTCAGCACAGCTCAGCCATCCCTCCGCTGCTGGTGCTACTACAGCTACACTGCTATTTATACTCACGCTAGCGCTCATCACGCTACGTCGAGTATGTGTACATGAGCAGGGAAATCACATCCTAGCAGCCTGTTCATAGTGTATACCAGGGATCAGGAACCTTTGGCACGTGGCCTGCCAGGATAAGCCTCCTGGCGGGCCGGGCTGGGCCGGTTTGTTTACCTGCCACGTCTGCAGGTTCAGCCGATCGCGGCTCCCACTGGCCGCGGTTCACTGCTCCAAGCCAATGGGGGCTGCAGGAAGCTGCGTGGGCTGAGGGATGTACTGGCCACCACTTCCATCAGCCCCCATTGGCCTGGAGAGGCGAACTGCAGCCAGTGGGAGCCGCGATTGGCCGAACCTGCAGATGCGGCAAGTAAACAAAAAGAAGAACAGGAGTACTTGTGGCACCTCAGAGACTAACAAATTTATTAGAGCATAAGCTTTCGTGGACTACAGCCCACTTCTTCGGATGCATCCGAAGAAGTGGGCTGTAGTCCACGAAAGCTTATGCTCTAATAAATTTGTTAGTCTCTGAGGTGCCACAAGTACTCCTGTTCTTCTTTTTGCGGATACAGACTAACACGGCTGCTACTCTGAAACAAGTAAACAAACTGGCCCAGCCCGCCAGGGGGCTTACCTTGATGGGCCGTGTGCCAAAGATCCCTGGTGTAGACAGAGCCTTAGAGTGCAAGCTCTTTGGGGCAGAGCTTGTCTTTCCCAATATGTTTGTATAGTGCGGAGTATAATGGGACCCCTGATCTTAAGCATGTAGGTACAAATAATAATAATTCAGTTGGAGCTACATTGACATCAAACTGGAATAATGTACTGGTTAATCAGACCCCCTTTTTCATTACACTGCTCGAAACTATTTTTTACTTTTTACCCCTTCACAAATCGTTATATTTGAAACTCTATGCATCCGAAGAAGTGAGGTTTTTACTCACGAAAGCTTATGCCCAAATAAATCTGTTAGTCTTTAAGGTGCCACCAGACTCCTTGTTGTTTTTGTAGATACAGCCTAACACGGCTACCCCCTGATACTTGACGTTATATTTGAAGCCACTCCTCAAGCAGAGGATCCAATCTCTTTTTATCAATTCTATCCAAAAGGCAATGGGTACGTTAGTAACTGAAGTCACTGTGGAGTTTTACATTTAAAATGAAAGGGTTTGTTTTTGTTTTTTAAATGAAGCCATTTTCAAAAATCAAACCAAACCAACCACAAATAACATGAAAAATAGTCACCAAACTGCTGCATTTCTGCTTACTGCAACATATCTCCAGTATTTCCTTACGATCTTGCCTTCTTTAAAACAGGTGCATACTCCTTTTTTTCATATATTTACTTAAACGCCTGCCAATTTATCTGCAATCAGCACCTAGTGAATGTTGATGCACCAGCTTGCATAATTGACTTAGCTGAAAAATAAACAGTGGGTGATTATTTTAGCAGCAAACCGATTGATACAGCTACTCATTTCTAACTTTATCTGAGTACCACACAGGCAGACAAGTGTGAATTCCCGATAGCATGGACACAAATGTTATCAGTCGTCTGTAGCATTAGGGACAAGTCTGGTTTGGTGTCACTGTCACTTTTTGAGTCAAAAGAATGAAATCTTCACAACTGATGACAGTGAAAGCTCAAACTTCTATTGATATCTAGGTCCCTAGTAACCTTTGTAAGAACAGATCAGACCTACTCGATTCTATGGAAAACTACATTATATTATTTTTTTTAAAACAATGGGAACTTGGAACGTTGCCATGTTCACAGTAAAGGTAGTTATAAAGCTGGTCACTGAGGTCTAGATGAGAGCATTGCTGATAATAATATAGTTTGTCTGGGGAAAAAAAACAACCCTGCTAACAGGTAGCTATCATGATGGAAAATGTTAAGTAGGCTTTGCTGACACTCTTGCAGGGTAAGATCAAATTAAAAAAAAAATGAAAAAATGGCATTTCATCAAAACCAAACATTTTTACAGAAAAAAAAACACATTAATTTTCAATGACAGTGGGGGGCGGGTTGACAGAAAACCAGACAATTGAAAAATATTCAATTTTCTGTGATCATTTTTATTAAATGGGTTTGGTTCTCCTCAAAAAACCCTGTAAGTTTTCATGGAAATGTCATCAAAATGGGAGGAGAGGGGAATGAAGTTTTTCTGAAATTTTCAAAAATGGCATTTTGTTGACCTGCCAGCTCTACTCTTTACCTTACTGGAAAGAAGGAACGTGGGAGTGGCTCTCTGGGCAGGACCTAGGGTCAGAGGACCTGCTAAAGTAGTGTGAAGGGGAATTCAAGAGTTCTGTTGAGAATTCAGTCCTAAATAGACCATGCTCTCCACCCACAAATCTCAATTCCTACTTTCGAACAATGGGTCTCCTTTCTTTCTTTTACAAAATACGGTAAAATGTCCAGAATTATGCCTGTGAAAACATTTAGTAGCACATTTTTATTTTAGTTGGGTTATGAACCAATATATCTTTTAAAATGAATAATTTGGGAGTTTTGCATTAAAGATTTTCTTTCACATATTTCAGAAGTTAATATTTATTTTTGCTAATTTAGCACAAAGGTTGCTGCTCTGGAGCTATTCTTTGAGCTTATATCCATCATATTAGAGTGTTATATGAGTACAGATTTTTTGCAACTGAGATAAAAGTGTCTTAGTGTAGGGTATTTATGCTACAGGTATCCTTTATTACAATAGGTTTCTTTATATTATATCATTAAACATATAACAAAAAAGCAATGACAAAATATAGATTTTTCATATGTCTTCGGCCGAGAGGAATTCTAACATAAAAATAGTAAATCACAAAAAGAAAGCATTTAAATTGATAAGAGGGCCAGTCTGATGAATAAGACTTGATTTAAAGGAACATAGACACGATATCCTTCTTCATGTTACAGATTACATTATTAACACTGAAAGAAAGATCACAAGTGATAGTGATGAAAACTTGTCTCTTTTACAGTCATTTTCACTGAAGAAGCCATCCTCATGATCATGCTTGCTGACTGCAAACCACAAATCATCTAATACAATGGGGCCACTTTTTTTTTCGTTCACTGACAGCTATTCTATTCAGGTTCTTATACCGCACTCGTCACCATAGTGCATTCCAGAAGTGCATTAAGCAACGTGATTATGGACTCTTTGCTTGGCACCACAAATTTTGAGATTCTTAATTGTCTTCTGTCTAAGAGGCATTCTTCCTAGACCTGTTTGTTGCTTTGTCTCGCAGTTGGGGGCCAGGCACTCTAGCGATAAGTGGAATCATCCACTTAGTAGCTAGACTCGCTGTGTGTTCATTGTGTACATTTTAAATTAGAATGGATCCACCAGTGTAGAATATACTATCAGGAACATTCCTGCATTGGCTGATTTAATAGTGCTTTTCCATGGGTATTGTCTGTGTGCAGAAGCCTTAGCTCAAAAGGGTTCTCTCACAGTCAACAGGTGAGCCAAAGGAGAGGATGTCATTGGTTGAGCCAGTAAGAGCCATGGAAAGCATGTCTGAACTAGAAGATACTGTTGGGATATCTTAAGAGTAAGAGGACTGATCCTTCAAACTTCTCGTGGTTACGTCTCCCATTAATTTCCATGAGAGTTCTGCTTATTCAAAGATTGCATGATGGTCCTTTCAGGTACATCTATGTTCTAAACCACTCTCAAACCCAGGGAGATGTGGTATGCTATTGTAGTTTCAGATCAACCCATGGAGTGAGTTGGATCTCAGCAGGAAATGGTAGAGAGTGATTTGGTGCAACAAGAGGCTAAAAAAGTGCTAGCTTTCTGAACAAAATAATAAATATTTGGAGTAAAAAGTGCCAGAGACCACCCTTGTAAAATTTCTAATTCAGTTATTTCCTTTCTAGTTCCAAAGTTGCCAACCTATGTCCATGATAATAAAATATTAAATATTTTAGAAGCTTTGAGTTCAGCTTGAACTTGAAGAGCTTGTCTATCAAACTAGTAGCTAAGTCAGGGGTTGGCAATGTTCGGCACGCGGCTCGCCGGGGTAAGCACCCTGGCGGGCCGGGCCAGTTTATTTACCTGCTGACATGGCAGGTTCGGCTGATCGCGGCCCCCACTGGGCCAATGGGGGCGGCGAGAAGCACATCGCTCGCCCGTGCCGCTTCTCGCCACCCCCATTGGCCCGGGACGGCGAACTGCGGCCAGTGGGGGCCGCGATCGGCCGAACCTGCCGTGTCAGCAGGTAAATAAAACTGGCCTGGCCCACCAGGGTGTTTACCCTGGCGAGCTGTGTGCTGAACGTTGCTGACCCCTGAGCTAAGTTATCTTTTCCTGCCATCAACAAACATCCTTATAAAATACTTGAATTTTTGTCTGTGGTTTTTTGGCTGCTTTGCTTTTTAATTGGTTGTTTCCTTAGTGATAATGTTTTCTCTGTCTTCATAATATTTTCAGAAATGCCTGAAAATGATTTGAAGACAATCTGTCCCATTGAAAATGACACAAATAATACTGGTATGCTCAAGCCACAAGTATCGAACCCACTAGAGTATAGACTGTCACCTTGCAATCTGCCCTCAGTAAGGGGCAGTGTTCAGCTACGCTGGCGCAGGAAAAGATCAGGGAAGGAATTGTGACTCTGTCACATGATTTTCTATTTTGCCACTGAAATATGGAGGGACTGGGAGCTGGCAGGGGGAATGGCAGAGAAGGGGGAAGAAAGGGGCCATATTAAAAAAAAGGAACATTTTAGATAAATAGAATTTTTTTAAAAAAAATGTTGGTTTTGGAAAACAGACATTTTGGAAGGAAAGAAAATGTTTGAAATTTTTTACCAAATGTTCCATATTGAATGGCTCTGTGGTGTCTTTCTCTTATTCATGCTTTTCTCTCTAGATGAAGAGGGTCTTGTACCTTAATAAATGACATTTCAAAAAAAGACACCTGTCTGCAACTGGCAGGTCCTTCAATCAAGGCTTCGTGTAAATAATCAGCATGGAAAACACCGAGCATCTTTCAGGGGCTCCTGGATTTAGGGGCAATAACGCTGCTCATGTCTTGTAGAACTCCTCTGGGAAGGGAGGAAAGGTGAATGTGTCTTGATTTACACTGGCCTATTTATCAGCTCTGCCAACCTCTCTGCCTTTGTCCACTTCACTACCATCAGATGCTGCGAGACAAACATATGGTGTTTACTGTTCTGACTGATATCGCTCTAGTTTCTCTGCTCCTCGAGAGAATCCTGCCTTGCCAAGTCAATTTGAAAGGGCTTGGCTCTTTCCATGGCCCTTTGGTTCAGATCCAGAATATTCCTCATATTCTCTTGGCAAATATCAATGGAGGGCAACCAATTTCCCCCTTGCATAATTGATGTTTCACTAAAGGAACCTCGAGTCCAAGGAATTGTCTGACCCTGTCTGTATGCATTTACCTTCGGTACCTCACTCACCAACGGCCAAATATCTTCCAAGGCCTAGGTGTAAAACTCCCACCCATGTCCATTTAGTTGTTAGTGTGAAGGGGGCATTGAAGTCTGCTTCGGTCCTGGTAGCAAAGCCTTGGCAAAGTGCGGTAGACAGACATTGGCACCACCAATGCAGCTGATTAAGATTGAAATGAAGAAGAAAGTCCAAGCATAGGATTTGAAGGATTTGAACTTGCTGGAGGTTGTGAATTTCAAATATAGCTGGGTTTGGGAGGGGAGAGAATAACTCAGGGAAACCTTAGTACCAGATTACAGTTGTCAATTGGAAGCATTTTAGTATCAAATTTAAAAGCGAACTCCTGCCCCCGCTCTTTCTCTATCAGGTCAAATGCCCTGGACTGGCTCTTTCTGCTGGGCAGTACAAATTTCCTGTCTCTACCTCACCTCTGGGGCTTCATTCCTATTTCACCTGTTTATGCTTCTCTCTGCTTACCAGTCCCGCTTAAAGCCCGGCAGGTCTGAAACACAGATCTGCCAGGCAGCAAACACGTCCACACTGCTACCCTGTGGCAACTATAACAAATCTTGCATTCCCCTAGCCATGACCCACTGCAGACATAGACCACAGGAAGTGCTGCCTCAAGGGAAGTGCTCCTAGCTCTATATAAACCCAAGAGACATTCTAGGAAGTGTCCAGGTAACAATGTGGCTCATATGATCACCTCACACTTGCTGTTCCTGAACTCCTGGTATTGACCTTTGCTCTGACTTGGACCTTGATGCCTGCTCGAATCCCAGAACACCCACCTGGCCCTGATACCCAATACTGACCCTGGCCTGATCCCCAGCCTGCCTCTGGCTCTGCCTTTGGGTTTGTCCCTTGGCCTTACTACTGACCCTGACGTTGACTCCGAACCCTGGTGGTCATTCTGTGACATTACACCCCATATTCTTCATAGAGATATTGTTATGATATGAATATGGCATAACTAAGATACGTTTTATGTGAGGTATCATTGAAAAGGTTATGATCTACTGAATGTGTTTATCCCGTTTGTATGCATGTATCATTTCTGTATCGGAAGTTAGGAATATTGACTATGTAACAATTACAACTGTGTGTATTTGGGGGAACGCCCACCAGACAGTAGGCAATCAGCCTCAATGGGCCATTAGAAAGAACAATAAGACTTGGAAGATCCTAATCTCCCGCCTTCCTGAGAAGCTCCCGGGGTTGCTGCTTTGACACTACAGGGTCAAGTGATCGTGTCACCTGGTACTAGACCCCCATCTTGGTCTTTCAGTGTTTTTTCATTAAGAGGGCATGGGGGTGTCAGATTGGGAAACAAAAGATTCCCACCTTATGTAAATTCTATTTAAGGCTGGGAAGTAAGGCAACCAGGGCTTTTGTCCATTGCTTCCCCATCCAAGAAGGAAGATTGCTAAAAACACCTGAAGGGAAAGGCAGGGGCTGAGTCCAGGCTGTAAAGAGAAATAACTGGAACTCTAGGCTACAGAAACTCTGCAACCTGCCTAAAACAACATTTAAGGTGAGAAATTACATTTTGTAAACTGTTTCTTGAGTGTATTAAGCTTAGTTTGCTCAGTGATCTGCTTTGTTCTGTTTGCTATCCCTTATATTGACTTAAAATTTACCTTTTGTAGTTAATAAATGTATTTCTTGTTTATTTCAAAACCCAGTTTGTGTAATTCATATCTGCCAGGGGGTGGGGGAGGTGGAAGGGGGAGGAAAGCTGAGCATATATCTCTCCATGTTGAGGGAGAAGGTGATTTTTATGAGCTTGCTCTGTGCAGATCTGTCTATACAGTGCAAGACAATATTATTTTGGGTTTATACCCCAACGGAGGTGTGCACGTGAGTTCTGGCCATTCCCCCAGCTAAGTCCTTCCACACAGAGCTGATTTCAATCTGTGTCTGCAGCTGGGTGTGGCCTTACCTGTGTGTGTGCTAGGGAAGACTTGAGAGCCTAGCACAGCAAGAACAGGGTGAGGAAAGCCAGGCTGGTGGAAAGGGCAGACTCAGTGGGACCTCAGCACATCTGGTGGCACCCCAAAAGGGGGTATAACCCGTCACACATTCCTTCCTGCTGAGCTCCTGCCACTAGTACAGTCTACTCTTTGACCAGGATCCTGCCTCTTTGCCCAGATTAGTTAACTTTTCTCTCCTCTCATTAACCCTCTTCTCTCCTTTGCCATGATCTCAATCTGATCCCCTCCCTGTTCCCATTGTCTCTTGTCTCCCCATTGCTCATCTGTTGTCTTATTTTCCTCATTCATGGTTTTTTCCATTTTCCTTCCCTCTTTCTTTTCTGCAGCTTTTTTTTCAAAACTCAAATTCTATCGCAATATTTTCCCCCTGACATATCATTTGTATTGTTCTTTCCAAGGAGAATCAAGGCCTGAACCTCCCAGCTTTCCTGGGCTTGAAACTGACCCCATTACATTTCTCTGTGCCTCTACCATGCTCCCTGTAGAGCATCTTGCTTTCTGTAGTTTACTGCTGTTTATATTGGAGGCCCGATACTGCTCTTGCTCACACCAGTTTTTACCCCCATGTGACTCCACTGATTTCCATAAAGTCACTCCAGAATTACATCAGTATGAGGACAGTGATTGCAATTGGCTATGAAATGATACTTTCACAAAGCGAATGTATTAGTAAAATACATTGTATTGTATTTATTTAACTAGGGTTAGTAAAATGTATCTTACTGCTAAGTTTAAAGTAGAGAGGGAACCAAGTTTGAAGGGGATCTGAATCCATGGTTTCCTACATATCAGAGGCATTTGGATAAAATGTTTTGTTCAGGTTTGCTTTTAAAATTGTCACCTTCAGTGCACAAAGCATGTCATTCTAAATAATCTGAGTTTCAAACAATGAGAATGAATAGATATAAGGTGGGATAGAAGTAGGTAGGCAGTATATTCCAGCAGATCAATGAATTTCTTTCTATTGTGGTTTATTCAAATAATATATTTGCATCATAATGCAAGCTGATTTGTCAATTTTCTTCTGACTTCTGAAGTTTCCTATCCATGAAAGAGATACAGTTCACCCAGAACAGTTTAGTAAAATGAATGAATTCTACTTATGGGGATAGATTCTCAGCTATACCTATTGGGCACAGGTGGGAGGGGGAAGGCACTGGAAGAGCCCAAGGTGACTCCATTATCCTGGGCTCAATCCTAGCGTGAATGTTTGACATTAGTTTACCATTAATATCCCGTAGTTTTGGCCTACACTTCCAAACTCACAAATAGTAGTGATTTGCATGAGAATCCAAGAATTATGCCCTTCCAATTGGGGAACAGAAATAATAACATGATCTGTGTGATTAGTTTGGATTGGACACACTTCTCAAATTCTGCATCACAAAGAACTGCCCATGCGTGATCAGCAGGTGAAGAATAGCTTGTAGAACGTTATTCAGTCAATGATTTTGAATAATGGATAAACTCAAGGAAATCCTCAGCCCCTGGTGGACATCTCACAAGCAGAAAAGCAGGTGACGTATGTCAGATAAATTATCCACTGAGCTCTAGTCACTTTTCTCTTACTGAGCCTGTTCCAAAGCCCATTGCAGCTGATAGAAAGATTCGCACTAGCTCAGTGGGCTTTAGATCGGGCTCATTGCTCTTTTAGACACCTGCACATTTGCCCGCCTTTGAAGCCCACTTCTGGTGGCCGTTTGCGCCCTTCACTACACTCTCAGTTGAGTGCAAATCTCTTTTAAAAAGGAATGTTTTAAGCACTGAAGGTATCTTTAGTGTTCACCGGCCCTGAATCCAGATCCATATTTCACTGCAAGCCCTGATGCTGTGTTGGGATTTCCCAAATCTGCGATACATGAAATGATTCAGATGGTAAAGCATTATTCAGGGGGTTCCCAATTAGTCCCGCTGTAACTGTTTGTAGGAATAAATAGCGTGGGAGTTGTGTTTTCCGCTTCTAAGCAAGTTTTTATATCCTTGGGGTGATGGAGATACAGATGAAAACACAAATCCGTGAATTTAGGAGTTCTGATGGCACAGCTCCCAACCCAGCCAGCCAGAGAGGGGGTTACGAAAATTAATTTCGGCCTTGACGGTGATATTTGGCAAATGACTGGTTCTGTTGTGCTTCACACAGCTCAGTTATTTATTTATTATTCTTACGGATCCAGTACAGCGGCTAATGGGTGAGCTGGGCTAACATATTAACTTCTGTCTCCAGCTGGGCACATATTTGCATCCTGCTGCCACTGGTCAGTGTGTGATCCAAGCGTGTTTGCTGGATATGGTGTCGTTCTCACACCCAGCTGAGCTGTAGCTTACTGGGGGATGCTTACCCTCTCAAGGATAGAAATGGCAGCTGCCTTAGGCAATAATACACTGGCCTTGTAAGATCTCCTCTCTGTCACAGAATACACTGAACTGCTCTCTCACCAGATGCCTGTGGTGCATGCCGGCCTGGTATCGCTCCAGGAATCACTTGCTGGAAAAGCACTAGTGAGGCTAGGGGTGAAGGCAACACATCTTTTATACACTGAGTTTATGACAGCTTTTAAAATCTGTTCCAAATCCATATCCTCCCATTCCAAAAGCGCCTTGCCTTCTTTCTTCCCAACTGTTCATTCCTAAAATCCTGACTCTGAAAATAGCGAGCTATCAGTCCCCACGCAGGACAGCCTCCCTCCAAACAGGGCTGGGGGAGGAGAGGGGAAAGAATTTGAGACTGTTTTCTCCTTCATTAAATACTTTCCAAAAGCAGAAAGAAGCCAGGATGACAACATATAATATATTAATAATTATATAATTGTAATAATATTAATAATTAAAATAAATAAATAAAAACCAAAGCAGGGAAAACTTCTAACTGCCATTGAAATTACTCTCATCCCCTTCACTTAGCAGAGTCTATTAAGAGGGATGGTGCATGATGATAATACATTCAAACGCAGGGGAAAACTTCGAGCGCCTTCCCTTTTTTAATAGGAAGGTGAATCGCTATTTGTTAAGGGTGTTTTCAGTCGGTGGAGACGTGTACCGAGACCAGACAAAAGGGGACACTGCAGCTTTAGAGCTTTCATGACTGGGGGCTGAGGAGGAAAGGAAAGAAGAGCATGATTGATGGAGTTCTGGTTGGCTTATAAAGGGCAGCAGGGAGTGCAGGGAAATAATCAGGGAAAAGGGCGTCCCGTACTGACGCTCTCAGAGGGGAGAAATGAATCCTGCACCTCTGCATTATTAAGTTGTCAGGCGGGCTGATGATGAAAATCTGAAGGTCAGGCATAACAAGAAGCACCTTATGGGGGGGATCATGACCTTTCTGGAAGTGCTACACTCATGTTTATCTGCACCTAACCCTTATCCACAATTCTTCATTTGATAAGAACATTGGGAGATGGGGGGGGGGGGGGGGAGAGGAAAGGCCTCCTCATATGTATAAGCAGTGAGTGAAATTAGACTTCCTGTGAAACTGATTGTGGATGCTCAATTCACAGTGAAAGATAATAAACCAAAAGGACACACGAGGGATGCAGGCAGAAATTGTTCGCTACAGTGGAACTCAATAAAGGGAACAAGAGCTTTCCTAAATGACAAATTTGGTACAGCAGTGCTAAAATCAGGATTCTCCCTGGAATCACTGCAGCAATTCACTCTCAGCACTACCACTTTTTATTTACTTTTGGAAGGCCTAATAATGTTAGAGGGTTTTTTTTGTTTGTTTGGCAGGTTGAGGATTTTTGTTTGTTTGTTTTGTCGTTTTGGGGCAATGTTAATTCTTTAACTGCTTACTTTAAATCAAAGAATCAAGGTGAAAGACAATCAAATGGCAAATTCCAATTGATTTTTCTTCTTTAGTTTCCAAATGAGTATAAGTATAAATATATGCCAGGCTTAGAAGCTGTCCTGTGTGTGCCATATTGACTGATTTAATAAAGGTCACGACCCCTTCACAGACACAAACACACACACACCAATCAAATAATGCATAATATAAATGTGCTAACACACACATGACAATCAAATGGATATAATGCATAACACAAATATGTGTGCTAACAATAACAATAAAAATATTCTAATATTCTAAACTTAACTCTGGTCTCATTATTCTCCAGCCGTTTTGCTAATCACCTTAATTTTTTTCTTTTGAATGTACAATACCTGATTTTATTTTTCAAACTTAATATGTATTTTAAACATGACAAATACACTTATGAAACATTGAAGGCTTCATGCTTAGTTTAATATACTCAATTTCCATTAATAAGCCTTTAAATTAACAATACAATATATCAAGCATACTGCCATGGAGACAAATTCACCTCTGTTGAAAGCTATGCTAAGGAAAATTATGTCCAATCATGAAAAGGCATATAACCTTCCAAAATATTAAATAAAAGTAGATTCCAATCCTGTAATCCTTGTACACACAAATAGTCCCATTAGACCTGGTTTCCCATACACGGGTTATACAACAATGGACAGTAACTCCATTGACTTACATCAGTGTATATTAGTAAATCTATTTAAGTGAGATCAGAATCAGTACCAATGGGACTTTTTATTTAAGGATTACCAGTTCATCAGGAAAGGAAATTTAATATACAAATTCATGAATCCTTATATTAGATGAAAAGTATGAACCTGGAACCCATCAACTGCCTTTAAAATGACTCTTTAATGAAGAGGTGTCATTGCAAAAATATTATGTTTTCGATACAGCATGTAATGAACCTTCTGCAATACATAAATATAAAGGAGGGATTTTCTATTTCTGTTGTTTCAGTGATCCAACTTATCTAGCTTACCATTCTGGCCTCTTATGAATTGGTGCCCTTCTGCTATATAGTGTGCTTTGGTGTTCCTTTAAAAATATAAAATTAGTCATAATTAATTTAATTAACATATTTTATAGCTACAATTAATACTACCTGGGAGAGGGCTTGTTGGTTAGTTTTGAGACTTAACCCCACGTCTGATACAGACTTTGAAGAAGTTAGTATTTGCATTTGAATCCAAAATATGAGCCAGATTTTGCCATCTTTATGTTGTGTAGCACCTTACTTCTGAAGTAGAGCTCTGAAATGTATTGGACTCTTTGTGGAGCGATGTGTTCCTCAAAGTGAGTAAGTATCAGAGTCAGACCATTTGAAAATCAGGACCATTTCCAATTCTTCTTCTCCTTCTAAATTCCATAGCATTTTCCTTTCAGTGGTTCTTAAGTTCCTTCATACAATATTTTCAGCTTGGAAAAGAGGAGACTAAGGGTATGTCTATACTTACCTCCGGGTCCGGCGGCAGGCAATCGATGTTCTGGGATCGATTTATCGCGTCTGGGCTAGACATGATAAATCAATCCCAGATCGATCCCGGAAGTGCTTGCCGTCGACTCCGGTACTCCAGCTCGGTGAGAGGGGTACGCAGCATCAACGGGGGAGCCTCCCTGCCGCGTCTGGACCCGCGGTAAGTTCGGACTAAGGTACTTCGAATTCAGCTACGTTATTAACGTAGCTGAATTTGCGTACCTTAGTCCGAAGTGGGGGGTTAGTGTGGATCAGGCCTAAGGGGGGATATGATAGAGGTAGTGGAGAAAGTGAATAAGGAAAAGTTATTTACTTGTTCCCATAAACAGTGTTTCCCAAACTTGGGACGCCGCTTGTTTAGGGAAAGCCCCTGGCGGGCCGGGCCGGTTTGTTCACATGCCGCATCCGCAGGTTCGGCCGATCGTGGCTCCCACTGGCCAATGGGAGCTGCTGGAAGCGGTGTGGGCAGAGGGCGTCCCAAGTTTGGGAAACACAACCATAATATAAGAACTAGGGGCCACTAAATGAAATTAATGGGCAGCAGGTTTAAAACAAATAAAAGGAAGTTCTTCTTCACACAGCACACAGTCAACCTGTGGAACTCCTTGCCTGAGGAAGTTGTGAAGGCTAGGACTATAACAGGGTTTAAAAGAGAACTAGATAAATTCATGGAGGTTAAGTCCATTAATGGCATTTAGCCAGGATAGGTAAGGAATGGTGTCCCTAGCCTCTGTTTGTCAGGGGGTGGAGATGGATGGCAGGAGAGAGATCACTTGATAATTATCTGTTAGGTTCACTCCCTCTGGGCCACCTGGCATTGGCCACTGTCGGTAGACTGGATACTGGGCTGGATGGACCTTTGGTCTGATACATTATGTCCATTCTTATGTTCTTAATATTCCTGCAGGCTTGTTGAGGGGACAGTAGGCCGGTATACAAAATTCATACTTGGTAACTTAGCAATTTGGAAGGCAGAACAGCTTCACTTCCTGGTGGATAGGCTATAGTATGGGGAGGGTGGGGAATAACAAAATAACAGCCCAAACCTTTATCCCAAACTCAAACTGAATCCCCAGTGATTCTTCTTTGGAAATCTGAAAAATTGGCTAATTTCTTTTCCCCACTATCTTTTATATACATGCATCTCTGCACTCTCAAGAGCTGTCAGGCCTGGTATTGGAAGTACATAAATGCAGCTGGAAGGACTCATAGGGTGTGAGATTTGCCTCCAAGCGCTAAGCCAGGAAAAGGCCTATGTATCACTTACATTCCTTGGCACAGTAATGACTTTCATAATATTTCTAATCAAATGAGAAGTAGGAATTCCCAGAAATCTCCCTAGAAAGGCTGTTCTTATGAAAGTACTTGTCCAGTTTGGCTTCCTAAAATGTTGCCTCCTTATCCAAACCTCCAAATTCTCTGGGGCCTGCTCATTACAGGAAAATAAAATCAGTTTAGCTCAGCAACCTTTATTAAACATTTTGTTTGTTTGTTTGTTTGTTTGTTTTTCTTGTGTAAACCTGTTGGGAGCAGTGTGGGTCTGAAAAGAAATCGCTTTCAAGCTATGGGTCAAATTGGGTGTTCACAGATGAGTGTAGAATTTGGATGGTCATATTGATATCACTTTCTTCAAAATCCCAGTTCAGCGTACATACTACAATATATAGTGATGCTTCATAGTCCTGTGAGTGTGAAGGATCTGGCTGTCAGTAGTTGTATTAGAACCTTATTTTCAGAAACCCTGAGCAAGAAATCAGGGGGAAAAAACTCTAAAGAATTTAGAGTGGCAACATAAGGGACAAAAGATATTAATAAGAAGGTCACCCAACAGTTACAGGTCAAGGGTGGTGAGGTTCTATCGTAGGCCTTAAACCTGATGGGTCAGAGCAGTGTAGCAAAAAAGCTTTTACTCTGCAGTGCACCAAGGAGGATGAATGATAATCTATAATTAAACTGTTTTAAATTATAACTGGCTGAAACCCAATGTGTAAATTAACACATTATTTGTAGGCCAAGTTCTAGCTTCATTAAAGTCAATGGAAGGACTTTCATTGACTTCAATGGGCTTTGGTTGAGATCTATCTATCTATCTATCTATCTATCTATCTATCTATCTATCTAAAGATTAAAGCAGTTTTAAGTGTTACAGTATCACAAAGACAGGAGTTTTATGGGATTATTTTTCTCAATTTTGGAACTTTAATTACTGTTCTCTAACTAAATTGTTGCATAAGCACAAGCATTTTATAGACTGTGGGACCTTTCCATGGGCTGATGCTTTTCATACCATCGAAGAAAAACTGGATATGTTTAAAAATAGATCCTGGGAAAAAAGTGCCACCTACTATTCAGAATGTTGTTTTTCAGCTACACCAAGTGTTACTATTTAGTTATGGTGCTGACTATTTTTACTCTCATTTTATAAAGTCTGCATTTTAGGATGCGATAATCTCATAAATTCAATGCAAATCCCAGAAGGTTGAAGCTTGGCATAGAAGATGCCAGTCCAGGTGTGGCGTTCTCTTCAGAGCAGGCTAGAAGTCATGGCTGAGTTATAGAGTGTCAAAAAAACAGAGATCACTTTGCCAAGTTACAGCTAAAAATGACTTAATTTTGAAACATGACATTTTACAAGCAAGCAGCTAATCCTTCATGGTGCCTGTTTTGCATTTTCAATGGGGGGAAATCTCTTTTTGGAAGATCCTTTAATTTCTCCCCCTTTATCTTCCATCTGTCTATCCCACAACGACAACAACCACAACACCTTTCACTGTCGAGCCAAAGATTTGAGCTTTACTGGTGTAAAAAATGTACCTATGCTGTTCTGACTGTGTCTGATTTATAATGTAAAAATTTTGGGTCATGGGCCATATATTCTTCTGTTACTTATAGGACCAATCACACTAATAGTGCTTAACAGATAACAGTAGTGATGATATTGAGCTGGCATATTCCTTTACCCAAGAAGAGCTGGATGCAGAAGCTCTTAATATTTGCATCTGCCAGAAATGCATCTCTTGAGTGACTGGGATCATTCTATCCATCATTGATTGCTAATTAATTAGAGGTATTTAGCATGTTTGGTATAGGCTAGTGTGGACAGTCCTCACACATTTGAACCGAGCTACAAATGTTATTTCTTTACCCTAGGGCAGCTCCCATTGGCCTGGAGCAGTGAACCACGGCCAGTGGGAGCTGCGATCGGCCGAACCTGCAGACGCGGCAGGTAAACAAACTGGCCCGACCCACCAGGGGCTTTCCCTACACAAGCGGTGTCCCAAGTTTGGGAAACGCTGGCCTAGGGAACTGGGAATGAGGCTTGGTGAATTTCATCCCAGTTGTGTCTGCAACCTGGGAAATGAGGGCCCTGCTGAGAATGTGAGTGTGATATTTCACTCCACAGTCTTTATGAAAATATGCTTATGATATGAATATGGCATAACTGAGATGTACTTTATGCAAGATGGGTCTTGTAAGGTTTCATTGGAATGGTTATAATTTACTGAATGTGATTATCCAATGTTTATGCCTGTACCATTTCTGTATCTGAAGTTAGGAATATTGACTATGTATCTGTATTTCAACTATGTTACTTTGGGTGACGCCCACTTCTAACACTTCAGGTACAACAATAGAAAAGGCAGACAGGGCTGATGGGTCATCAGCAAGGACAATGGACTGTGAAAAGGCTTGGTCTTCCTGGGGACACGCCATACTGCCACTGATTCATGGACACTGTGATACTACAGAGTCGGGTGGTCTTGTTACCTGATACTAAACATTACCTGGGACTTCTTGTAACTTTCCACTGGAAGGGAAGGGGTGGGGAAACAAATGATTCCCGCCTCATGTAAATCCTATTTAAGGGTGGGGAGGAAGGCCAACAGGATGGACTCCTCCTCTCCATGGCCTGTCTGTCCAAGAAGAAAGACTGCTAAAGCCAACTGAAGGGAAGGCGGGGGGGGGGGAGGAGTCCAGACTGAGGCTATGTCTACACTACCATGGAAAGTCAACCTACACTACACAACTCCAGTTATGTGAATAACATAGCTGGAGTCGACGTACCTTAGGTCGAGTTACGGCAGGGTCTACACCGCAGGGGTTCGATGGGAGAAACTTAACTTACTCTTCTCGTTGGGGTAGAGTACAGGGGTCAACTGGAGAGTGATCTGCTGTCTATTTGGTGGATCTTTACTAGACCCGCTAAATCAACTGCCAGTGGATCGATCTCAGAGCGTTGATCCCGGCTGTAGTGTAGACATAGCCTGAGACTGGGGTCCAGTCTGAAAAGAAATATAACTGGAACTCTGAACCACAGAAACTTTGCAACCTGCCTAAAATAACATTTAAGGTAAGAAATTACATTTTGTAACCTGTTTCTTAAGTACAGTGGTTCTCAAACTGGGGCCGCCCCTTGTGTAGGGAAAGCCCCTGGTGGGCCAGGCCAGTTTGTTTACCTGCCCCATCCACAGGTCCAGCCGGTCGCGGCTCCCACTGGCTGTGGTTCGCTGCTCCAGGCCAATGGGAGCTGCTGGAAGCAGCGCGGGCCGAGGGACATACTGGCCATCGCTTTCAGCAGCTCCCATTGGCCTGCAGTGGCGAACCGCAGCCAATGGGAGCCGCGATCGGCCGGACCTGCGGATGGGGCAGGTAAACAAACTGGCCCGGCCCACCAGGGGCTTTCCCTACACAAGCGGCGGCCCCAGTTTGAGAACCACTGCTTATATTGAGCTTAGCTGGCATACTTTGGTTTATTTGCTCAGTAATCTGCTTTGTTCTGTCTGTTATCTCTTATATTCACTTAAAATTTACCTTTTGTAGTTATAATGATAAACATATTTCTTGTTTAAAATATAACCCAGTTTATGAATGGGGGAGGGGGGGAGGGCAAGAAGTTGTGCATATCTCCCTCCACATTGAGGGAGGGGGTGAATTTCATAAAACCTTTGGGTTTGTACTCCTAAAAGGGAGTGGGCACCAGAGTTTTGGGGCAAGCTGAGTGTGACCCTGCCTGTGTGCTTGGCTGGAAGAGGTTTGTGAGCCTAACCTAGCAAGGCCAGGTAAAGGGGACCCAGGCTGGCAGAACAGACTGACTCAGTGGCCTCCTAGCACATTTGGTGACACCCCAAAGGGCTCAAACCCATCACAGTGAGCAGTGCCAAACTTTTGCAATAAAAATCCTGACCGAAGATACACTATATACAACTTTCCAGAATGGCATCAACCCTTTGGAGAACCTGAGCTGAATTTTGGGCATTCCTGGGGCAACTAATGGGTTTGGGTGGAAGCCAGGTAATATTCAATGGTTTAGGCTGGACTCCCACGTTCAGATTTTGGGTTCATATAAACTTGAATGGGAACCCACAAAAAATATCCTTAGAGCATAAGTTCCTGGGAGAAGGGACCATCCTACTTGAGAGTCTGGAAAGAGTCTGGCACATAGTGCACACTACTAAGAATAAATAATAAATGAATAATAATAAGTGAAACAATCAAGTTTTGCATCATTTAAATGGGGATCCTGCACCTGGATCTTCCTGTGCAGCAGACGGCGGCACTGGACACTGCAATAATGTTTGGATACATGACATGACATGGAGGGAAAGAGTTTGGGGTATACTTTGTTTAAGCATCAAAATCTTTGTGGGGGCTTCTCTGTGCCAAAGCTCCAAATAATTATAGTATGTAGCACTTTACATTTTCAAAGTGGCATACAACTATTAACTAAATCATCTTCTCAGTATTCCATTTTACAGCTAGGGATTTGCCAAAGGCCACTCATTAAAACAGTGGCAGAGCTGGGATTAGCACTCAGCATCCAGATATAACAGTGATTGGTATAAATACCACAGAGAGACGGTGTGAGAGAGATTTGATTAGATCCTGAAGGATAGATAGATAGAAGTTATTGTATCAAATGCTGAAAATCATGCCCATTCCCCCAGACCATGCTGCCTATCAAACATCCAAACTGATCTGAGTTTCATTCATTTAGCTTAAATTGTGCAATGTTGTCCTACAGAATAAAATAGTCACTGTTCTTCTTAGATGGTCAGAGCAATTAAGGCAGCAGTTTCATTACAGTGCTTTATGTAGGCATTATTTTTACTATGCAAAGACCTTTGAAATTAATGGGAATTGATTTCAAAGGCCTTTGGCATGTTATTGAAAATAATACTGCCAAATCCAACTGTAACACTGCCTACAGTGACTCAAGAGTATTGACGTCAGGGCAGAGTGTTCGGAACCAGGGCACAAACCCAAAATTAATTTTGAGTTTAATATTTAGATTTCACCAACCAATTATCAAGTGTGAACTCCACAGGTATTATAACGGCCTTAACATGTAGTCACAGACAGTCCCCTTGTATGCTCCAATTTATCTCCCCACCCAGGTGAGCCTACCTTTGTGATGGCTAGTCCCTTACACCAAGAATCACAGCAATATTCAGGTTATTCCTAGTCCCAAGGACCAGTCCCTTTTCCTAGTCAATTTCACCTTATATCTCACACCAGATGCTTGTAGCCAACCTATAATAAGCTATATAAGGATTTATTAAATAGGAAAAGGAAATAAGATAATTTATTTACAATGTTAAAGTAGCTAAAACACAGATACACAAATGGATTACAATCTGAAATTTAAAAAGGTAATAAAAGCTTCTATCATTAGCAAGCTCTATTTGATAGTTAGGCCTAACCCAGGCTAAACAGCTGGGGATCTCTTGCTTATGCCTAGAAACATCTTGCTCCCCAGGGTTCAAGCAGCATAGAGATAATCTGTTCCTTCTTGTTATGAGTTTTATTCCTTTCTTCCCACATGCTTTTGGTTGCAAAGCTCAACTGATGGGAGGAGTCCTTTGCATGACTCATCGTCACGGGGAGGAGGCAGAATAACAACAAAAGTCTTTGGTCCTCTTCTTGATGGTACATAGGGAAATTCCAGTTGCAAAACCCCACAATAGTCCATCTGGTATGGATGGACCTTTCTTTTTGGGAAGGGTCTAACACCTGTTGAAGATCAGCCCTTCACACTAATTAATGTCCCTCTCCTGTCTAGTGATTTACACAGTCACAGAGGCTCACTACACAACCTCTCAAATATTACCTTATAATACAGGACACAGAAGCATGCAGCAACTTGAAAGAGTTAAATAAAATCTAAACACTAAAAATATCCTTATGATTCTAAGACCTCTTTTAACAATACTAACATACAGGTGCACCAGACTGATTCCAGTTGTGTATTTGTTGGTGTTCAGTTGAGACATGGGGACCTTGGCATGAGTTGGCACTTGGGTCCGTCAGCATCACAACAACCTTTTCCAGCTTAAAGCTATGAAAGGTGTTATGTAGGAGAGTAGTTTAGGACAGTGCTGCCATTTAAGGATGTATTCAAAAGATTTTACGCTTGATAACAACCAAGTCATGGGAGCTATATGTGGTCTTTAGCACCTTAGCAGCTGCAAACCTTAATCCTGATTCCTCTGCCCCCATATTAAAAGCTCCATGGTCACAGAATACCAGCTTTGGCCATAGCACATTATCATTCATTCCAGCCCCAGGCACATGCCTGTCAAATAGGAAAACGAGTTCATCTCTGATCATGTCTAGGGGAATTCCAGGGAGACACAATGCCAACACCTTTACTAGTGGTGGATGTACCTCAAAAGTCTTGCCAGTTTACTCAGAAAAAGCACATCCTTAACAAACTCTTTTGACCTTCGCTTTGGGTTTGTCCCAAAAGAAGGGCAAAGGTTCTGGCCAGTTCTTCTTTACTCCAACTGGCTTGTCCATCCATAATCGTTAATTGCTCACTAACTTACTGACATACCTGGCTTAAGCAGCTAGACACAATACAGCAAAGTACTAATGGGCATACTTAACTTTAAGCGCACAAGTAGTTCCATTAAAGTTAGTTATTACTCACATTATCCCAAGTCATTTCCCTTTATGTCTTTGTTTAGAAAAGGGATGAAGGTATAGAATTTTGATCTGGACTTCAAACACCACAATATTTGGTATGGGGGAGGGAGGGTTTTAGTTTGGACTATTATAAAGGTGGGAGCATTCACAAATTTTGGATGTAGGTTCAGATCCAGAACATACTTAATGTTTGAGGGAAGTGATAGAAAAGGTTCCAGAAACAGACTTTCACTTCAGGCCCATCTCTATATCTGTTGGAATCAGACTGGCACCTCCACATGACTTATGTAAATACTTTAATACATTTATTTATGTATTTTTATGTGGTGCTCTGTTGCCGTGGCACGTGGGCACCATAAAAAAAAAAAAACAACTAACATACAGTAGTCTGAATCTGAGACAACCAGTTCAAGTGAATATACTAAGGCCTTCCATGATAACCGATTAACATGTCTAGGGGGTAGATTCTCAGCAGGAATAAAAGTTCATAGCTTCATTTATACCAACTGAGGATCTACCCCATGTCAACAAATATGGCTTGCATTGTGCTATACATTTTACATTAATACACAGACTCTAGTGCAGGGTTTCTCAAACAGGGGTTACAGCTTGTGTAGGGAAAGCCCCTGGCGGGCCGGGCTGGTTTGTTTACCTGCCACATCTGCAGGTCCGGCCAATCGCGAATCCCACTGGCTGTGGTTCACCGCTGCAGGCCAATGGGAGCTGCTGGAAGCGGCGCGGGCTGAGGGACATACTGGCCATCGCTTCCAGCAGCTCCCATTGGCCTGGAGCAGCGAACCGCGGCCAGTGGGAGCCACGATCAGCCGGACCTGCGGACGGGGCAGGTAAACAAACCAGCCTGGCCTGCCAGGGGCTTTCCCTGCACAAGCGGCGACCCGTTTGAGAAACCCTGTACTAGTGAACAGGACTAAGTTCCGCAGATGGAGGTCCTCACTTGAGAATAACAAAAGAAAACAAAAACCTCCATTTCCATGAAGCGAGGATTTGCTGAGTGCACAGCAAGGGTTTTATGACTGGTTCTACATAATAAAGTAATTGTGTAATTAGTAATACATTTGTCACTCCTTTACTGAGGAAAAAGTAAAACATGTACTACTTTTGTGTAAATCCTGACAGTGGTTTTTTTTTTTTTTTTTTCTAGAGAATTATACCATTATATCATAAAAGTGTCAAGGCACGAGTTTACTGTTCCTGCTAATATTCTAAAATATTCTCTGAGGCTGACATCTCTGTCAATTAAAATTAAACAAAATTGCATTCTGCCATATACACTTCAAATAGGAAGCTTTCAAGTTTATGGCTGTTCTTTGAATTGATTTTTAAGATGGCATCTGTAAAACTTGGCTCGTACAAGATGAGGTGGGATGTAGTTAAGGTTCAGTCAATTTTAAAAATGTTTTAAAGATCATAAATTGACAACTGGAATAGACTGAAACTCCTTGGGAAATTTAGCTGGTAGATATAAATCCAGAGGCTCTTTAAAACTGAGCTCTCGCACTGAGATAATTTTATGAAAACATATCTTTCCCCTTCAATATTTTTACAATATGTTACACAAACAAGAGGGCTTCTGGTGTTGTTTCCAATTGCACAGTCTCGCAGGATTTGGGCTCCTTCTTCTGCTGGTGTTTCCCACAGAAAAAGAGTGAGAACGTGCTTTCTCACGGGACTATGTTTCTCATGGAAAATAATAGTGTTGCCGGCAGCAAACATTTTCAGCAGTGATACCCTGCCAATAGAGTCTTCAGGGAAATTTATTGCCCTCAATGAGATGAAGACTAGTAAACTGGGACCCCATATCCATTTCCTAAAGACTTATCTTTGTGAATATTCCTCCTCCTGTTATTGTCCAGAAACCCTGCCTTCACCCCATAATGCAATGGGAAGTAATGAAGTGCCCAAAGTGTGCTTCTACTGCAGACTTGAAGAGCCACTTCCTCAGTTTGAGTAAGCCAATAAAATGTTGATTTATATAATTTAGGATGTAGTCCTTGTTCTTGAGTGTGTTGCTAAAGTGTAGCTAACTCTACTTGCTGATACTTCAACAACAACAGTAGCTTCAAAGGAAAGGTGACAGACACCAGTTGTTATATCCATCTGCAGAAGGACTGTGGAGAAAGAAAGTGAAGATTTAGCTGCCCTCTGAACAATCTGGCTTTAGGCCTTTTCAGACTGTTCAGGGAAGAATTTCTTCCACGTGTATAAACTGTTCAGTAGGCTTGGTGGGCATTTCATCACTTCCCTTTCCAGTTCCTGAGGGATCCAGGAAGCACAAAAGAGTGAAAGTGAGGGGGGAAAGGGGAAATAAGTTACCTAAACTAATTTGAGAATGTCAGCCACAAATAAATGTGCTTCAAATTAGGTCTGAGTTCTGGGTGAAAGTTCAGGTCACCGCTTGTTTATCTGAGCCAGTTTTCTTATCATTACTTCTAACTGAACTATAAGGTAACTGATTCAGGATGGCCTTACAGTTAAAGCACAGTTGAAGGATTCAGGAGATCTGGCTTAAGTCACTTCACTTCTCTGTGCACTAGATTCCCCATCCATAAAATGGGGAGGACATTTCACTTAGGGACTTTTTTTTTTTTTTTTTTTTTAGATGGAAGCATTTTGAGATCCTTGAATAGAAAACACTATGTAAATTTCAAGGATTATTAATGAATTATTGCTGTGATATAGGAGGCTATAAAACCTTTTGGCTTTACATTTCTTACAGAACATTCCTTACCATACCCATAAACGCCGTCCCGCAGAACCATCAGAAGGCAGAGAATTACATATTAAAAAGCATTTTAAGTGATTTTGGAAGAGGGTCCCTAAATCAAAGCACATTAAAACTAAAACATCCCTCTCCCCCAACCCCACAATCTCCATGTTCTCAGTGCAACAAGTTTGATTATCTACCGTGACAAACAAAATAAGATCATTCCTAATTTCTTAAAGAAATATTTTCTGAAAAAGCAACACTACTCTGAATGAAATGTGCACTGAAAGAAAATGCAAGTGTTAGCTGCTCAGGAGTTCATGTCAAGAGAAATATTTTCCCATGGTCCCATGAGAGGAAAGGAGGGGCCATGGGATGTTTGACCAAATGAGTGTGTGGAAAGACGGGCGTTTGGTGGCAGAAGGACCTCAATTCATGCACTATGAGCCTGAGTGACGTGTTTTCTTTAAACCTTTGAGTTAAATTCAACCAGCAGTCAAAATCACAGATCAACATTTTTTTTGTACAAAGTGAAAGTTGGACCACTAGCAGTTTATGAAAGCCCATTAAACACATATTAATATTTGCTTCTAGTTAACCA
This sequence comes from Trachemys scripta elegans, assembly GCF_013100865.1. Lineage (NCBI taxonomy): Eukaryota > Metazoa > Chordata > Testudines > Emydidae > Trachemys > Trachemys scripta. The sequence goes on along the minus strand of NC_048307.1, from coordinate 75,222,097 downwards.
CGTCAAAGGAGATGGCAATTATAACTAAGGAGAGACTTAGTGATGAAAGCCAATAATTGCTGCCAAAGGAGGTGAAATAAGCACACACAAAAATCCATACATTGGAGTGCTCATCCAAGCCAAACATTTTCAGACTCAACCCTCAATAATCAAAAACATGGCAAAAATGGGGATCCAGAAATATTGTATGACCACTGACTGGAGAAATAATTCAGAAAGCACAGAAGGAGTCCCTTCACCCTCTGCTGTATCTGATGCTAGTTGCTTTGGCAATTCCTACCTGCCGATTCCTATCCACCTTCTAATCCACTGGATGAGTCAGGCTGGAAGGTCCTGAATTAACCCTTGCTTCCTTAGCTGTATCTTGGGGAAGGAGCCAATAGATTGGCCTCTGCAGGTTGCGCAGACCTGCTATGTTTTCTTGAGCAGACCAGCACTTCCTAGCAGTTGGTTGCAAGCTAAAGAGGAATGGAAAAGCTTGGCTAATATGCCTGCCTGAACTTTGTGGCATTCATGCCAGCCTGCCAGTCCAATGAATTGCTGATCCCCCATGCGTATGCTGCAGTGTATAAGAAGGGCTGACGGGGGGGTGTCTGCTTCTTTTGGTACAGCAGTATGATTCACTGTAGAACATCTTCTTCTTTAGCTTTTCTGGTTAATCCTGCCTTACACTAGCAGGATGGCTCAGAGAGCCACCATGTAGCTGGAGTCATTCATTCTTCCTCCTCTCCTCCCTCCATGAGGAGGCTGATAGAAAGAGCCAGATTTTTTTTTATATGCTGTAAATGTCTTGGAGCAGTGATATTTATTTTATTTTGTCTAGATAACACCATGCATTCCTTCTCCCTTAATTGGGCCAGATCCTCAGACAGGAGAAGTCAGCGTTGATCCATTAGAGTCAATGGAATTATGATTATTTACAAACTCTGCTGAAATGGCCATTCATATAAATTGACGCCACGAGTGGTCAGTAGGGCAGTCTTCAGTTTTTCTATCAAAAGTTTTTTTGGATGGAAAATTGGTTTTTTGATAAAATGATTCTTTGTGGGGGTGCGGGAGGGGAGGGATGTGCCTACTTTGTGTTACTTTTTTCAGATTTTCACTGGAAAACCAAAAATGTTTGGCTTTTGGCATAGTGACAAAAACTCAAAATTTTCTGTGGGGATAATTAAACCATTTTCAGACCAGCTTTAATGAACAGGCCTATCCAAAATAAACAATGTTTGGGGGAAGGGTTGTTTTGTTTGCTTCAGTTGCGGTTCAAGTTTTGTGCGAAGGTTCTGGTTCTTGTCTAATTTCAGACGGTTCAGCCATCTGTGCAGTTTATTGCCTATTATAAGGAGCTTTGCTATGTTTTTGTGAAGAGCAGTAGGAAAGCACTGAGAAAGAATTGAACAGATATAAAGCTTTGGAAAAGAGAAGTGACACAACAGGCAATTGCTCTATTTGCTCATCCAGATATTGAGCTTAGCCAGGAAAATTACTGTTAGTACATAAGGTGACACAATTACTGCAGTAAGGTCTTTGTTTAATTTTCAAATAGACAGTCTGGTACACTGGATTCAGATGTGATTGGTGATGGGCTGTTCAGCTCTACACCTCTAGGTCACCAGGTTCAATGCTATCCCAGGTTGGAGCTCAGCTAACTATCCACAGTGAACAATTTATCTGATGAATTTGTCCTCTTTTTTGTTCATGAATTAGCCACAGACTGACTTTGATTTTTACAAATATGTTCATCATTCCAAATTATACAATAAATGGTTCCTATGAACATATTTCAGCCAGTGGACTGACCTCAAACTATTCACCATGACTATTGTTTTGAGTATTCCCTATTCATAATTGCCTAGTTGTGATGCCTGATTGGTCATCTGTGACACATGGCATTGTTTCTTCTTCATGATTGGATGACTCCCAAACTGCAAAGATATTTCAAAAATGGCCCAGCATGAGTGTTTTCTCTTTCTGCAGCTGATTGTTAGTGAAAAGTGACTATTAAAGATAGCAAATACCTTCGAAGGAATTTCATGGGTTTTACTCATATGAATACTCTCAAATACTTTTTGCAGTGTTTTTCAAGCTCTATGTGTAAACAAAAGCCATTATCTGATGGTTGCTTGGTGACCTATATGAAATAAATTGATGGTTTCAGTCCAGTTCTTAATGGATATGGACCATATCTTTAAAAAAAAGTCACCATAACTGGCATTAATAGGCAACTTTCTGGCAATCTCCATAGAAAAGTCTCATAAGATGGGTGCATGAAAGGTCTACTGAATAACCCCCTCACCCACAAAGTTTGCCCCTCTGATGCTAATGAGACACACAATTGGTTTGCAGCATATCAAGAAGTTTGTGCTGCTAGTCCTTGTGATATATACTTCCAACGAGGACTTTATTCTCTGAAAATCTTTAACCAGCACTAATTTCACATTAACTAAATAATGTATTTTAATTAAGAAAAAAAGACAAAAACAAAATCATGCCCAACTAAAAATAAGAAATGACCAACCCTCATCTTGCCAGTTCTAACAGCAAACAAAGAACACTGCATACAACACATGACCAAAAATTGGCTCATTTAATTACACCTGCACAGTATTTCAATAGTATGCCGTGCTGAGATGTGCTTTTAAGAGTAAAGTGCTTTGAAATAAAGCTATTAAATGCATACGGAGTCATTGATCGATGCTCTCCAGTTATGGGGGGGGAGGTGCGCCAAGCATACTGGGAGAAAAAAGACTTTTTTTCTTCTCTGTAAGAATGGATTTGGAATCTTCAAGGGCATACGGATGGTAAACGATTGCTAAAAGTCCAAATTAAGAGGTATTAGTCTATTGTGTGGCAGTCAGTCACATCATATTCACATTGCTGTTTTCTTGTCGGAGATTTTGCCTTGATCTGTCCCGGACCACATTGAAAAGTCACAATTGAAGCATTCTAAATAATCCACAGTGAAATAAGGCATAGGGTGTCACTCGCTAGGCTACAGAAAGCCTGAGCTCAGTGGCGTTAGAAAGGGTAGCAAAGCCCTTTTCAGTCGCATTTCTCAGCCGATTAAACTCATTCAGAGCCAGGCTGCTGGAACGAAAACAGAAAGATCACCTCCTGTTCTCCACTGTTTTGTTGGTAACAGCAGACAGATGTAGAAAAGTAGAAACATTTTTACTATAGCAACAAAAGAGAAAGGGGCGGGAGGCCAATAAAAAAAGTTTGATTGAATTTGCTGGCTTGTTAATTTCTAAGGTACTTGGGGGTAATGCACTAGGCAGAGCAAGAGATGCAGCCAGGGTAGATTACAATTCAAAGCACTCATGCAAACTCACTATTTGGTGCAAAACTGTATCCTCTCCCCCACTCTCCCAGATCTGAAGGAAAGAGCATCACTATAATAATAATTAGTCATAAAAGAATTAAGACGCTTCGTGGTCAAGTCATTGATATTTGTTTGTTTTTAGAGACTGTTCAACCAACTCATTTAAGAATGATGCCTTATTTAATGGTAACCCATCCACTGTTTCATCCAAGTTGATGTGACATATTATAATGCAAGATGCCACAGAAAATTAAGCAGATCCCCTCCAACTGGAGACTTGATTAGCCATAAGCATGCCATCAAGCCACCATTTAAACTGACTGTAGGAAATCCATCTAAGGAAACAATAGTTCATCCACTGTGAGTTGGGTGTGGGTGGGGTGGGGTGGGAATTCATTTTTGCTGCTGGGCAAAAAAATTGATAGTTTTGTGCATTTCCACAACACAGTGTGTTTGATTTGTGTGTGCGTAAAAACCAATGACTTTTTCATGCACGTGTGCACACACAAACTTACCACAAAATGTTGTTGACAAAAGTCAGTTTCTCAATTAAAATCGAGAAATAGCTTTATGAACCCAACAAATGAACACCTGTGATCCACTGCTTTTTTTTTTTTTTTTGCTTAAATCTCGAATTTTATCAGTTGCCTCACCTAAGTCTGAGTGACTTTCAATGAGACTTAGGCTTCTAAGTCACTTAGAACAGGAGTACTTGTGGCACCGTAGAGACTAACACAGCTGCTACTCTGAAATAAGTCACTTAGGTGATTTTGAAAAATAAATTGTTTGCTTAGAGACAAAAGGCAATGTATCCAAGCCAGGAAGTGTTGGCCAGGGCTTGAAAGCACAAAGAGTCAATGCACTAGCCTGTCACCTCTGGAATAATGAATTCTGATCACTACATAAATCAGGTGAGATCCTTTCCCCAATGTGCACATTACACAATTAGCGTGGTGCATTTCATGATGCAGACTCATCTTTCTCAACGTTTGAAACACTCCGATTTTGACTAGCAGTGTAATGGCCTAGACTTTTTCATAAGCTCCTACCTTTCAGACTTCAAATTCCCAGGGCCTGACTTTGAGCTGGTGACAACCAGGACTTTTTTTTCTTTTTTTTAATTACATTAAATTCTTCCTTTTTCCAGTCTCATCTCCCACTGACAGTCACTCTGGAGAAGCTCTGTAGTATCAAGAGCAGGTCTAAAATGGTCTCTGTGATCATTCATCACTGAGCTGTGTTATGCCACGCTATAAAAATGTGCACAATAAATGTAAGATGCCTATGGACTGTGGCATGATATTGGATCTTGTAGTGATTTGGCATTGTATATACCACAAAATAAACAAAATCAAGAAGTCAATAATATCCCTATAAATTAGACTCCCATAAATTAGAGGGGGAAGGAAAAATAGTTATAAGAAGTTGAACCTTTTAACTTCTGTAACTGCAGCTGGTTTGTTTAGGAGAAAGGGAGGGTTTTCCTGTTTCCCCTCAAGCATCATGTCTGAGTTTTCTATTGTCAGCACTAGGCCGAAGTAGTGAGGACAGAGTCACTTGCAGAGCTGTGCCTGAACAGAAAACACAAAACCTAATCCCCAGACACAATTTCAGACAAACACTCATTTTATTTACTCATATTCATCTCTTCAGGAAAAAAAGAGCAGAAAATAGCTTGCTTAATCCCAATACTAACACAATATTGATTCACATTCATGTTCCGTATTTATTGACGTGCATTGCATACAATGGAGGCTATCAATTAGGCTACCCTATTCAAGGGAAGGGGCAATCATATTATAAAAGAGATGAAGCAGACAGTTTATATAGTCCTAATTTTATGTAATGTAAACCTTTCAGACACTGGGCACATGAGAGTGAAAATGCATGTCCTGATGACAAAAAAAATCCAAACAAATGGATTTACTTTAAAGCTAATTACAGTGGGTGAATATCTGTCCACGGAGTTACATCATTAGTTCCTAAACTTCTATAATGGAATCAACTTCTCCTGCTACGGATTGGCTTCCTGTGTATTTTTTTAACCACCATTAAGTGCATTTATATAATAGATTAGCACAAGGTTTTGTTTTGTGACCTTGGGCCCAGTTTTATGGAATTTTATAGGTGGTATGTAATTTGCTATGCTCCTTCTGAACACTTAAGCAGGGGTGCAGCATGTTGAACATATATTAAACATCAATGTCAAGGAGAACAGAATGGCATATGGGCAAAATTTAGGCAAGTGAGTAGTTGCATGCAGAAATCAAATATAAAATACTCTCTTTTTTTGCCCCTTGGAGGTTTTATTGCATGGTCACAGCTGGATTTAGACGGTGTTTAATAAAACATTAGTTGCCACCAGGGATTTAAATATGTAACGTAATTCTTTTTCAATAAAATAATTCCATAAATCCAAATATGAAGCTATTTTTTGCAAGTGCTGTATACCCATAATTGAATTAAACAAAATATATGGCTTTTTCACTGTGGAATTTAATGGAAGTAAAATCCATCTGCAAAGTTGATTTTGGATATATGTTCACATTTTGGGGGAGCTGAAGTAGAGCTGTTGGCTAATATGTTTTGGGGAGAAGTAGGAGCCCTAAATCTCTGTTCCAGCTGAGTTACTTTTGATGCAGAGATGGGGCAATGAGAGGGTCAAGGTTGCTTTAAGTCACCTTTGCATGTCCCCTACTTTGGAACAACTGTAGGCTTGGCCAGCCCCCCAGCATAAGTCTGAAGAAGCTTCAAAGCTGGTCTAATTCACACAAACTGCATAGTGTCCTAAGGGGCCACCCCAGAAGCTAAGAGTAGCCAGAGAGAGCAGCATTCGAGCTACACTCCTCTCTCCTGCACCAAAACCCAGTGGCTGGTGCTGTGAGGGGGCAATGGGGAGGACATCTTCCTTGGTGGCCCAGTGGGCTGGCTTTATAGCTACGTATGCCACTGGTGCATCATAATGTAACAAATCTCAGGTCTGCGGTAATTTTTTCACTCCTAACACCAACAAAATGATTATAGAAGAAAGAACATCATTTAACTGCCTCCACTCAGCCATAACCCTTGTCAATATCATAAAGAAAATTTGATGATAATTAGGATGGGAGGTAGGTAGGTAGGGTATTTAATGGATAGTGCAAGGGATTGGGAGTTGGAACTTCTGTGTTCTATCTCTGCCACTAGTACTCTATGAGACCGTGGAGAAGTAATATAACCAGTCTGTGCCCAAGATATAAAATGATAAGTACTGTATATTTACCTATGTCAGAGGTTATTGTGAGCGGTGATTGTTTTTCACCTGATTTAAACCAGATATTGCTCATAGTAGGTAGCACCACTCCTCAGAAAACACTTTTAGATCTGGCTGAAAGATAGTAGTCATATTTAATTAAACATTTTCACACTTCTTTGTTTTCCTGAATTTTGCCATTTAAAAAATGATTTGTTTCTCGTTTTTCAATTAAAAATGGATTTTTTTTAACCAAAACCTTTCTTTATTTTTTTTTCAGTTTTTACGTTTCCAACCTCTTTTTCTTCTTCTTCTTCTTGTCTCTTTGTTAATGAAAAAGGTTGAAGAGGAGGATAAAAGGAAGAGGAATGGGGGCAGGGTAAGGCAAAAACTTAAAAAACACAAAAATGTTTTTGTGGTTCACATTGAGATTTTTTTTTATTAACCAACTGGGAAATGGAAAAAAGAAAATCTTCTCTGTATTCCCCTACCCCCAAAAAGGCCATTTATTTTTTCATTTTAAAGTTTTGAATGAAATATGTTGATCAGCTCTGCTTTATTTAATTTAGTTTGGGTGGATTTTATTCATTTTTCAGGATGTTGTGTGAGATCTTTCCAAATTTGTTTTTTCTTTCTCTAGCAGCCACTAACTAGTGCTTGAAAAATCTCATGTGAGATGGTCAGAATTCAAATCAAGAAGGATGAACTTCCAAATGTGGCATATGAACCAAGCTTGAATTTCTGGTCCCAAAAAGGAGGAATTCTCAACATTCAGTTGGGTTGAAAGATACTTGCCACAAATATCTTCAAACATGGGTCAGGAATGGTCAGGATTTCACTTTTGCTGAGTTTTTATTTATTTTGTTAGAGGTGATTTGCCACAGCAGCTCTAAAATAAGACAAGGGTTGCTAAAAATTTAGTATTTTCTTGTAGCTGCTGGAAAATACTTATCAAATCTTTCTTTGGGGTCAGTGATTTTTCATATGTCTTAGTACACAATGGAATTATTTAATTACTTTTGCTAGCAAGTTTACAGACAAGTCTATCCCTATCATACTGCATATCCTAAAATAAGATTATTTACAATCCAATCTAAGGAGTGCTGACTGGTGTCATTGGAAGCTAAAGCTGCATCAGCATTTAAATTTCCAGTTTTCTGGGCAAAAACCCAACTGGCTGATTCAATTAAACTCTTTATGTTATATATTATCCAGAAGTTCACAATCTGAAGTGATTCTCAGAGTCTGAAGCCATGCCTTTATGATTGCAATTTGGTAGCAAGACAATTTCCAAAGACTATTTTACTTGAACTGCAATGAAAATGTCAGGACATAACACACTTTCTGATGTGGGTTTTATGAAAGGCACTCCAAAATCAACCATTATTTCAAGCACATGCAATAAATAATCTTCGTTATTCATTAGAGTGTATATATGCATTTGTGTTTGCAAATATGGTGGTTTCCTGAGCAAAGAAGCCTGTAATCAAGACCCTCATTCATTTAAGGAGGTAACAAATGGGTAGGCACAAGGCTCAGAAAAAGACATTCTCTGTAATTGGTAATGGAGATAATCTATAGAGTTGCTGCAGAAAAAGTAGTCCATCCTGCAGTCATAAACTTTAGATAAGATATAGTGTGTGAAAAAAGACCATACAATACTCTAACCATGCTATTCATAATGGTAATTTGTAAGAATTTTGTTTATGGTTTCTGTTGAACAAGGAGAATAAACACACATATACTCTGGTCACATAAATCAACTCCTTAGTGAAGGATCTCTTGAGTGAAGCTGTATGATTATTGTTCACTAGAGAATTAACACTGGTGAGATTGACTCTTCAAGCTTGTGAGTTCACTATCACTCCCCTGTTAAGGTTGTGATGTAAAGCAGCTCTAAGAACTGATGACATGGGAGATGTACAATAGCCAACCACTTCTTCAGGCACTATGGTGGGAACCCTAAAAAGGGCCCTTAACAAGCTGGTATGAAGTATGTGATTGCCTAGTTGGAACGCTTGAAGGTGCGTGATGTGTACCCACAGATCACCATCACAAAGAGATTCAGAGGGTTGAGTCAAATACCTGCTTCCCCCCAGGAGTTAGTTATGAAATGGGGAAACTGAGGCACAGAGCCATGCAGACCTACATTTTCAAAAGTTTTAAAATGCAGGCCTAAGTGTTCTGCTCAAGGACAGACAGCAAGTCCAAGAAAGAACTGGGAAACAGAGCCCAAGATTCCAGTCTCCTGCTCTAAGCCCTTGATAATATCTAGAAAAGGGGTGACCTCCTCTCCCCACTTCTGTTGCACCTTTATCGTCTCCCATCCGATTTTCCATAGTGGGGGCATTAATGAACTTTTCAAGTCCCATGATGGCAACCCCTGCATTCTGATTAGTTAGTTCCCTTACTTTCAATGAAGTCTTTTAATCAAGTTTCAAAGCAGGCACTCTATGCTTCATTGAAGCAGCCCAGGGACAGCAAGCCGCATGTTACTGAGACAGTGCATGTGATGGACTTTAATGGATTTTACAAGGCAGTATGTGGCAGCGTCATATTAGATGGAGCTTTGCAACTACCCACAGTGTATTTAATCTATACAAACAGTAAGGATATAGCGGTTAGAAAAGACTCTGAACCCTGAAGACCTTCAAAGGACATGCATTTCATTTTAATAAGAAACACTGCAGTCATTCTGTTTTTTTGCACTAGCAGAGTCTCAGTGTTCTGTCTCAGGGAACATCACATGTATAACATCTCCAGGGCTTGTTACAAAGTTATCTGGAAAAATTAAGCTCTCAAGGAAATCTTGGCAGTGCTATAGAATTTCCTGGATTTCAGGTAGCGACTCTGAGTGGTGATCTCTTAAGTCCGTAACAATTTGCTATTTCTAATTTATTGCTTCATTTGTGACTGCTGCTACAGCAAGGTAAATTTATTCTGATTTGCACAACCTAAGTCCTAGCTCTGACAGTGACTAATTATTACCTGAGTTAAAATAATGAAAGTGTCGGAAAGTGTCCGAATGCAATTTGTTAGGAAAACATGTAGCATGCTGTGTTACCCAAGCCCAGAAAAGCCTAAGTGATCAGAAACCATGGAGAATTAAGTCCTCCCCCACCCCCAAAGGTTACAAATCAATATGGAGAATTTCAGGGAATCGGAGTACTAAGGGGTTGAATTCACTTGCACAGAGCATACCTGTGTGTTTTCCCTCTGATGAGGAACAGTCACTTTGTACAAAGAATCCAAAGGAATATTTTAATAATAATCACATTAGAGTAATTTGCTGCAATTGCAGACTATGCTGTTGGTACCTCATTTGATAGAATAGAATATGTACTGAGGAGATCATTTCCAGGAGCACCCTTTCAAAAAAATCTAGCACCAGGAAACCCAAAATAATGGGGCAGATCCTCAACTGATGTACATAACGTATGAAGATTTACACCAGCTGAGAATCTGCCCTGCATTTAGTCAATTACAGATGTCTTTTAAACCTTATTCACAGAAGACTTCAACTCCTACTGCATAAAATGAATCCTGAATGAAATGATCAAAGGATGCTAAGACTGTGTCTGGTTGCTAAAGTTTCTGAGCAATATTAGCAGCTCTGGATTAGAATGAGAAAGCATCTGACAGCCCTGTCATGCCACTTACCCATATAAAACCGTGTGACTAGGTAAATAAAAAAAAAAAAAAAAGAAAGAAATCTATCCATTTAAAAATAATAAAGCAATATAAATAATTTAGGAATGCTCCAATCAAAACATTTGTCAGTCCTGTGAGTAATTTAGGCCACACTTTAAATTAAATTTGGCTCAAGGAGGATTTCATTTAAATGTAATAAGGCAATTGTTACATGTTAAGCACCAATTGAATATCATCACATAATGACTTCTAAAGAGATATATCTGCAGTACTTGCAAAACACATTGAGGCTGTGTATTTGCTCGCATTTTCATGTTCCATAAATATATAACAGTTATTAACAACACAAATATCAAAATAGCTATATTAATATTGTTACATAACTGTATATTGTGGTTGTTTCAACCAGGTCATCACCCCTGCGGGGCTTTACAAACACATGTTAAATAGCAATTGTTCATTAATATATTGTATCTATTGAGGTCTAGCAGGTATGCAATAGATAACACATATAGATGTAACAGTTATCTACATTTAAATTAAATGAACATTTATGCATTGTGATGGGGGTACCTGGCCCTTTGTGGCCCCCTGCTGGAGACCCTGTGGTCCTATTATATGTCCCCGAAAGGAGCAGTGAAGGTGGGTCCTCCAGGCCTGCCTAGAGCGCCGTCATGGAAGCGGCCAATCAGAGCTGAGCATGCTCAGCTACAAAGAGCTGCAGGGGTTTAGCAAGTCACTTTTAGCCGGCTGGGACTAGAAGGGTAAAGAAGGGTCCTGTGACTAAAGGAACTTGATGGGCTGCATTTGCTAAATCTGGGAGCAAAAAGACTTGGGAACTCTAACCCTAAAGTAATGGGTGGAGGTAAAGTGACCAGGTGGGAAGAGGCCCAAGGGAATATAGCAATAATGAATTAAAGGAAGTGGTGTGTAGCTGCTGTTTAAGAGATCAATGGTTGGAACCTGGAATATTGAGCGGGCCTGGGTTCCCCCATGGGGAAAGTGGTCAGTCCTGAGAGAAAGGGAAACGACTCCTTTAGAAGCCTGAGTGGAGGGCTGGATTTACAGGGCCCAGGGATGGAGGTTGAAGTCCCTGGTGAGGACAGACAGTTTGTTGAACCCTTTGTTGCCCTGATGACTTGGCTAGAGGACTGAATCACTGAAGACCTGCCTAGCAAGTTTGGCAACCTACAGAGCCGGAGGAGGGGAATATTGCAGTACCTCACCCAACTGCAAGGAAGTACTCAAGGGGAGAGTGCTCCCCTTGCTACATCCATGTATAGGACACAGTTGCAATTGTTGTCATGTTATATTAATTCCTAATTTTCTGTATTTGGGACTAATATAAATGCAACATTAGGGTATAATTAGCAAGTTATCATTTAAAATATTTTGAGTATTTTTTTAACTAACAAAACTTATTCTTGGCAGGGACCTTTTTATTTTATTAGCCTGATTAGCCTTATGGAGTCTTATGCATTTAATTTCACATGCAATTGTACATGCAGTTATCATGACTGTATGTACAAAACAGGTAGTTATATTAATGAATTCATCTAATTACGATTGTGCACTTAAGATATCCCCAAATCAATTACTGATCATTATTGCTTGAATAAATTTAGACTTTGTATGATTTTACGTAGCCACAACGTATTTTTGTCTGCAGTGCATTTATAACAAGTTTAGCCAATTCTTTTCCAAGAATATTCACATGAATAAAATATTGAATTTGTTTTTACTGTAATTCACTCCAACTTTCTGTCCTCTTGCTACATAAAAATTCCTCTCAGTTAAATGACCTATAGAATTTTTGAAATCAGTATATATTTAAGTGATTGTTGGAGAATATTTGCAAAAATGATTAATTATGAATTCCTAAATAAAACACATGTATTGAAAAAGTGTGATTCTAAGAGGCACACTTATCCAATCAGGTAGCAGAAACAATACCACTTGACCTATGCATGCAACCAAAACAAACCAATACAGCTTGAGTATTGACTACTAGCAATGAACTGCTTGTAAACAAGCTGCAGTATGTGCTTTATTGGTGGAAACTATTCAGTGCATAATTGCAAATGCTAAATATTCTGAGACAATTGTAAGTCACTGAAAGGAAACTTGTGAACTGAAAGAGAGCATAAGGCTCTCTGTAAGTAGTGTAAGGTAGATAGGCACACACATCTCAGCCTACATGTAACTGTTACAGGCTAAAATGTGTGCTTTACCTGCACTCCTGTGTAGGGGGCAGTGTGGAGTCATACTACCTCATGGTGAATTCTGAAAGGAATGGAGCCTCAGTGTGGCCCAGTATGCTGGGAGATAGCTCAGAGTGCACGATTCTTTAAAGCACTTAATATCCTTGCTTCTCACTTTGGCACACTTTACACCTCAGGGCTCACACCGAATTTATTTGTGACAGGAGTTTCAATGCAACTTTGCCCTCCCCTGTGCACAGGGCTAGCGGCCTAGCACAATCTGGCCCAATGTGTTAGGTGAAATCTTGGCCCCACTGAAGTTAATGGTAAAACTCCCACAGACTTCAGTGAAGTCAGGATGGCACCCATTGTGTGCTAGTCCCTCAACTGACAACCAGACTGTATTTTTTTCTTGTGATGTCTAGGGTTGCCAGTCCTCCAGAATTGTCCTGGAGCCTCCAGGTATTAAAGATTAATCTTTATGTCAAAATTGCCAGCCCTAGTGATGCCCCTTTTCTGGGTGGCACAAGATTTCTACAATAGGCTGTTGCCCCGGAGAATCTTGCTTGTTTTGTTTTGTTTTGTTGTTGTTTGTTGTTTTTTTCTACCACATGGCTGCAAGCAGAAAGAAGTACAATCCCCAGGAAAAAAGCAGTGCATAGCCCAATGGCCACCTTACCTGTATGCACAATAAGTCCTACCTGCAGCTGGGTCAATAATGGGTATGTCTATTTGCTGGGAATAGCAATAATAATAATAATAATAATAAATAATGTTTGGAGTCAAACTGAAAGTAATTGCCCCCCCTCCCCCCCCAAATTTTGGCCAATCAAACATTCAACTCAGCTCTGGCATCTGATTTTGAATCTCTTCCCCTAAAGTTCAGGAATATTTGGTCTATTTATTATATAGGGAAATATACAGTACAATACACAGACAGTACCTGGAAATCTACAAGCAGCCTCTTCTGATGAGTGGCCAGTTAACTGATTGCTGAGAAGATAACTGAATCCTGTGCAACAGAGAAATCTAAAATGATAGTAACACTTTACCTTATTGACAGCATTATTGCCCTATTTAGTAGCTGGTACACAGGAGCGAGCTGGACAATTCTGTTATACTTAATATGTTTCAGAACACAGCATAAAACATGTTTTAACACTATAATATCTACTGAGCATTACCTCTGGGAATAGGCTTTATTATTAGATTACATTATACAAGATTAGACTAGTCAATAAGGGATTTCTTCCACACAGCATGCCATCTGAAATACCTGTTTTTTTAAATTACTTCAAGACCTTCTTTGTAGGATCTTAGGTAAAATATACCCATGAATCATAAAACTGACAAGCCCCAGGGCTGAATGGGTTCAGTACAGCAGATACGAGGCCTAGCGATAAAGGTGCACTACAGGTATGCAGTGACAGGGATGGATTATAGATAAACAAAAGGAACAGTTATTAGATGGGAAGTGGCAGTCAGAATTGTACACTTAGAATGCAAATTATAAGGACTGAATTTTAGAGATCCAACTTTGCTTCAAATGTTAGGCAGGGGAAAATAAAGACAATACAACTGAGTTGGTGCATTCTTTATATTGTGCTTAAGTCTAATTAAATCATATTTTTTTTAAATAAAATCTGGTTCCACTCACAGATTGCTTCTCCTTTCAATTTCATGTCACAAGTAGAATTTCATCTGTTCTAAACAGTCTCTCTCGATCCTAATCTTAAAATTTTCCATTGGATTTATCACTTCCTGACTGATACCATACCAATACTCCCATTCAAACTTAAAATTTTCTTGCATGGTAAAGACTCATAGCCCATTCCTGCTCTGGCTAGAAATGAATATGAATTGAAAGGCCAAATAGAAAAACAGGTACTTTTTTTTTGCCTATGAGGATCTTTCATCTCTTATATAACAAAATTTCCCCATAAGCGTGACATTTTGGGAAAGAGGCAGAGGCAGATAGGTGAACACCAATCAAAATGGATTTCAGCAACCTTCGATTCTAAAGGTCAAGGCTGCTTCACACTCTACAGGCGGGTTTTCAATGTAGAGTTGCTAGCTTGGCTTAAAAAACTCTGATGGAATGCCCCCTCATATGCCCCAACTACATTTTTTTTCTCGTTTTTAATGAAGAAAATATTAATTACTCCTTTAGCTTTGCTGAAGGCTTCCAGTTGGCAGGAAAATTCCTTAATTCAAGGCAGAAAAGGACTGTTACAGAGCAGACCATCAGTGAACTGCTCCCTGAGCACCATCTGGTGTTTAAGCAATAGTGACTGAGGGGTGCTCTGGTAGTGATAAACACGTGGAGGAGTTGAAGGCCTGAGGGGAAACTCCGGGGCTTTAACTCAGGGACATGAGTAGACAGGAAATGCTCAACCTGCCACTTATTTAGGTTAGGATTTGGTAGCAAGTTTGCTGAGGAACCTAGAGAAATAACTAGAGTAATTACCTTTTTCCCTGTGCTGACCTGTATGTTGCCATGGATACACTTCTGTCCAACATACAGGTGACTCTCTAGTAGTTAACAACCAGCGCAATAGCCAATAGGAAAAGATTTCATGGTCAGTAAGTATCCCATTAGCTTTATAATTAAACAGAGATGCTTCTGAACTGCAAAGATTGGGTCTGAATTCAAATTTGACTTTTTCCAAAATTCAGAGATAAGCAGTGTCAGAGTCAGAATTTTAGTTCAGTCCCTTCTTTATAATTGAACAGTCATTCCTGACAGGAGGGGAATCTCCAGCCATTAATAGCTGGCTGCAGGAGTTGAAGGCCTGAGGGCTTTTAATCCAGGTGGGCATTAAGTGCCTGGGAATGCCTGACCTTGAGGTTAATTGTTTCTATTTTAAATCATCATATATATATATATATAGAGAGAGAGAGAGAGAGAGAGAGAGAGAGATTGAGCGCTGCAGGTTGCTCTGGATGGCAAAACACATTTCCAAAGAGCTCAGGTACTAAAATGATTTGGGCTTTCCAAAAGAGGGCTCACTGGGAGAAGCTGTATGCTGTTTTGAAAACTTCCTCCATAATGTTTATAGTTCTGGAGGCAGATTTTTAAAGATATCTAGGTGCCCAAAGATGCAAATAGGTTCCAAGTGAGATTTTCAAAAGTGCCGAGATGCCTAGGGAGTTAGGCACCTAGGTGCCCAGATGGGTTCTTGAAAACAACAATTTGCATCTTTTGGGATCTTTAAAACAATCTGACCCTGTGTCCTTTCCTAGCAGTGAGCACTCACCATTCAGTACAGTACAGAATCTAACCTTGGAAAGCCAGCACGCTAACTAAGAGGAAAGCAGCACTTTAATCTCAACAGTCACTTAGGTTTGTAATAAGGAAGGAGTCAGGAAGTGGGAAAATGTGACCTGTAAACATGATAAATACTCAGAAGCCATGAAGATGCGACATTTAACACCACTGAGATGAAGATCTGTGACCAATGGATGCTTCATTTGAACCTGAAAGAATACCACTTGTGTTCATTTTGGTGTATGCACCTCCCCCTCAACTCTTTCTCCCTCTCCATCTTTCGTTTTTAAAGAGACATATGTCTCCATTGTCAGTTCAGTTTCCTGTGTTTAACCCTTGATATATCTAGCCTGATTACTACTAATAAAGCTTGACAGTTGGAGGGTTAATCCAGCCCTTCGTCTCATGGTTTCTTCTCAGGAAACAATCTGTCCCTGAGAGCTTTCTGGCCTGTTGCAAGGTTATATCCCCCCAGGGTGCCATCAGACCCAACCAGTGCTCCTTTCCTATTGTCTGCCAAATGGGCACCAATTAAGTCAACTGTTCTCCAATTAGAATTTTAGAGAATTTATCTTGTTACTCCTGTGTTCAAACTCCAGAGCAGGGGGCTGCTTTTTGGAATCGGTTACAAGCTTTTTATTATATAAATAAATAAATAGCAGCTCTTTCCTGCAATCCGATACTCCTGGGTTTTTCCTGTTGCCCATTCACACAGCTTAATCCTGGGATATGCGATGAGTGCTTGATAATACTTAAGAGGGTTTTATTTTATTTAATTTTTGTATATTACCTGAACTGATGTGGATTTTTTCTTATACCGCAATTATGAAAAGGGTGCTCCATGCCATCAAAAACAAATGTAATGAGCCTTCATGAATTAAAGAAAAAAGGCAAATTATATTTTGCCTTGATTTATCTGATTACAAAATCCACATTGTTTTTCAGAACTTGATTTAATGTGGATTTTTTTAAAAAATATATTTATTTTTAATATTTATAAACCCTGGCTGAAGCCCTTTGTTTATCTGCCAAAGCCTACTGAAGTCAACAGGGATCTTTCAGTTGAATCTTTTGCATTCTATTCTATTCAGGTTTTTATATTGTGCTCATCACCATAGTATCAGAGCATCTTCTAATAGTGTATTAAGCAACACGCCTAATATTTGCCACGCGTTTGTTCTCTCTCATCTCCTCCCTAAAGGGACAAGTGTCTGTAGTGGAGTGTTTTTGTTTTGGAAGTTTTTAGGGAGAGGTTTGAACCTGATTTATCACATTTTTATTATTGTTGTTGGAGATGGACCCAATTCACAATATCCGTATCCATGTCTGATCCCAAATTTCTGCATGTTCAAATCTGGATTTTTGATTCGGGCTATTATGGAGATAAAAGCAAATTGTAAAGCTTGACTCCCAGTTCAAATTTAAAGGTGTTTGGATCTGAGGTTTTGACCATAATTAAATAAATGTCATGTCTCTTCCTCCTACATGGGAGAGGGCCAACGGGTATACTCCAAATTGACACTAGTGTAACTGAGATCAGATTTTGGACCTCAGTTCCCGCCCCAAGGAACTTTACAGTCTATTCCGACACAGATAATATGTTTCAGATAGAAAAATTAATTGCAGCTACCATTACAATTCTCCTAGCTTGAAACCATTTTCACACTCATCTTTTACATCTTCTTCCACTGAAAACTGAGACCAGTCAAGTGTTACGTGGCTTTTTTGCCCACAGCAGAGCTTTTGAGCCCATGTTGTAGAAAAAGCTCCTGCTATGGGCAAAAAAGCCATATAAAACTTGACTGGTGTCAGTTTTCAGTGGAAGACGTTATATACATGCTACCCTTGCAGGGAAACCCCACAGTAATAGTAGCAACGGAATAGGATGGCACATTTATGGCTGCCTCTGGTCAGCTTTAAATAGAGTTTTCCTCAAGTCAGTCAAAAGTGGTTGTGGAATTTCTTTCCTTGTCATAAACCTGCAGCAACCCCTCTAGACTCCACTCAGCTACAATCCCATGGAATCATATACATAATCTTTACCCTCACACATCAATACTCAGCTCCCACATCAGCCAAAAGGAAGCATGCATCATTAAAGAGGCGAATTCCCATGTTAAAATAGATTACATTTATTGAGGAAATGCAAGTAAGCATTTTAAATAGAAAATTAAAAATCTGGTGGGCCTGATTCTCCTCACATTGGTTTTATATCAGTACCACTCAATTTACTTTTGAAAAAAGATGGGTTGGATAGTCCTTTTACTTATACCAAGATAAAGCTGGCGTAACTCAATAAGGTACTATTAGTAATATTTAGACTTTGCACTTATAGTGGTTTTAACCCAAAAGCATTTTACGAACATGTATTAAGTATTACAAGACTCCTATGAGATTATTAAGTGTTATACTCATTTTAAATATTGGCAACATAATGTCTTAAGCGATTTGACCAAGATCAGTGACCTGAAGAAGAGCTCTGTGTAAGCTCAAGGGTTTGTCTCTCTCACCAACAGAAGGTGGTCCAATAAAAGTTATTACCTCACCTACCTTGTGTCTCCAAGAGCAGTGAGTTAGTTTAGAATGAAGAACTGGGATCAGAATTTCTGAGGCCTATTCACAACCTATCACTAGGGTCACTCTACATAATTCAGATATGATAGAGTGAATCAAAGTAACTAATAAGTTATTCCTACATGTAAGTCCAAATCAAGAGAATTTTTACACTGAGTCAGCCGTTGGGTTAGAGTGAAGGCTCAATGTTTTTCTTAAAGCCATGAGCAGATAGTTCAGTCTGAGTCTGCTCAGGTTTATGGAAATATCTAGTTTTCATAGAGCTTAACACTTAACACCATAACCACGATCACATTATATCATCTCATTTGCTTAGTTATTTCCATGCTGGCACACACAACTGTCCTTTGCACATACCAAACTCACATTTGCATGCACAAATCAGACAGTTGGTTGCTCATCCACTCAATTTGCTTGTGAACAAAAATGGTACTCAGTTGTGCAAATGCAATCAAATATGTATATAAAAATATGCAATTAAAATGGAGACTATGGCTCAATTTTTGGGCAAATGTGTGTAGTATAGATTATACTTATCACTCATGGTCCAAGCAAGCTCTGGCACGTTTTCCTAAGCGGTAATAGAGTACTAACTGCTCTGAATTTTGGAGGAAGGGCAAATACCTTACTCTTTCATTTGATTACAGAAGAACAACAACATTAAAAGGAAATCAAATCTAAAGGAGAGAATTGGGAAGTAAGCAGAATTATGAATCTCAGGGCTTGATGCTATTCTGTGATACTCTTATTTTTTCATACTCACAATTAAATGAAGGTCTTTGGTATTTTTTTTACACTTCAATCTCAATCCATTTGCCTCATTCCCAATTGCAGCACACACATTCTGTAATATAGCCCACTATTTGGAAATTCCTATCGAAACCCCAAGTACAACAGAGGAATTTTAAAGGACTGAATGTCATTTCCTTAACTTATTTGGTGGTTTCCTCTTCTTTTCATTTAAAACAAAATATTTACCTGTTGTGTTTTAAAATAAAATACAAATTGTAAATAACCCTCTGGCACTCCAGTTGCATCTGGGAAAGAGGGAGTGGAGGGTATGCTCCAAACCCCACATGCTAAATCAACAGGTTATTGGTACAATGGATGATATGTACCTGCTCCTTCACAGTGTATCTTTTTAGAGCAAGTTGTCCTGGCTTATAGATCATTGCCTGCTTGGCAATGTTTGAATGCATACTGTGGTAGCCGGTGCTCTCAGATATATTCTCAGCAGCAGGAAGAACAACTTACTGCTATACAAATCTAGTAGGTCCAAAGAGGGCTTTCTCAGGCCTGCGAACATGATTTGTTAACATTAATGTTAACAAAAAGATAAGAGTTCCCCAGTTAACAGCTTAAGGAGATTTACAAGAAGACTAGTTCTCTGCAGCTCATAGTAGCCCCAAAGCATTATATTAACTCCCTCCCTCCCTGCCTCAAAAAAACCCAAAACAAACAAAAAATGAGTTGGCCTGAAATGTTGTGAGAAACAAAAAGAACCCCACCTGCTAGTCAGGCAGAGGGTAAGGCTGGCTGTATGGGGACTTGTAAGAGCTGTAGTCAGCAGGCGATGTGTCCCTCCTCCAGGTCAAGTCGGTCCTATTGTTTATACTCAGGAAAACAAATCATCCAGTTAGAAGAGACTGGCTGTGTCACAGGTGTTTGGGGGAGACATTGTTCACAATGCACCTTCTACTGGTCAACTAAAGAAGCGTTAGTGGTGACATCTTCAATGAAATTTGTTGTTCCTGTCCATCCTGTAAAAGACGAGGCACTCCAGCTCTAGCAGCAAGTGTGACAGGGTTTAGGATTAAGAACAAGAAAGGAAACAGAAAGTGTGCAATATAGGGCTGAATAAAAAGAAAGTTTGAGTTTTTAAAACCATTGCTGAAACTTCCCTGACATGTAAAGAGGCCAGGGACTGGGGCAAGGATTAGTAAGAGAGAGAACTTATGCTCTTCAATCTTGGACCTAATGCTCAAAAGGAAGATCTGTAATTAGAGCTGTAAGAACTATTTGCATTGGACAAAAGATTTAACAAATGTAGCTCCCTCATTTGTTCCCCTATTCTGTGTGGATAGCTAACTGCCCTGTTATGGCAGCTTTCCAGCTACTTTATGGAGCACAAGACAGCCGGACAGAGGGATGAGGATCTGGTGCCATATATCCAGTCACCATCTGTTTTAGCAATAGAATATAGAAAATACTGACTATTAGAACTGGTCAAAAAGCAGGAAAATAATTCCATCAGAACGTTCCAAATGTTGAAGTTGTTCATTTTCCCCCCTGGGGTTAAAATGGCCCTATTGTCCCTTTTCCAAGAAACATTTGGTGGTATTTACCGGGTTTTTTCTTAACCAAGCTCTTTTATCAAAAGCATTACATTAAAAATTATTTAAATAACAAACAACTTGTTGAATTAACATGGTGTTTGCTGCCATCTCACTGTTCACTTTGCTTGTTTATTCTATTCCTGTCCTTTACCTTTTCTGTCTTGTCTCTTTAGATTGCAAGCTTGTTGGGGCAGAGACTGTCTCTTATTCTCTTTGTATGGTGCTTAGCACAATAGGTCCCTGTCCTCTGTTTCCCCTTAGGCACTACCATAATAAACAGGATAAAATAAATAAACAATAGAAATTGCAGGCTGAATTGTCCTCAATGATACTAGTCAAAATCCATAGAAACCGTCTCAGCTTCAAAGCAGACATTTAACACAATAAATCCAGTGCATTCTTCAGTTACTACCAAAGAAATTATAAGTATACGATGATGTCTTTATAGATTAAAGGTAGAATGTGCACTTCACTGCAATCCTAGTAACACTTTTCCCCAGGGATATGATTTGTAGCTCTGTTCATGTGTATAAGTCTGCATGTATGCTTTAATTTGTCGAAAGAGATCACTACATAAAAGTGAGTTTAAACTTTAATTTAGCTCCTTGCTAAAAGTTCAAAGGCTAAATTCATTTTAACCTTGGCTTAGTGGAGCTTTTTCTTCTGATTTCCAGCCTGATATGAAATATAATATAATATGCTTGTGAAATAAAGACAAACATAGGTTTGCCTGAGAAGGCATTAATAATCCGATCCTTACATGTTTGTATAGAAGCTAGGTACAATCCAATGTTGATTGCCTCTTAGCGTTTCTTCTTTGCTTTCATGGGAAATCCTGAGTGATAATACCAGGTCATCACAGCCCTGTGCTGAAGCATTTCATACCCACACATACTTTGACAACTATGCAATATACAGCAACCAAGGGTTAATGTGGAACTGATATGACCGAATATCCAAGATAAATCATCTTCGTAGTAATTTTACAATCCCCATTTGACCACTTTCCCAAACAAATTACTAAAAGATGAGTATATTGCATTACTATTTTTTTTTTTGAAGAGAAGACCTTTTCACAAGAAGATTGAAACATTTTTATGAGACAACCTTGTTAGTGTGGTTTCCAGCATAAGTAAATAAGAATCCCTTGGGAACAAATAACTTGGGACACATTCAAAAGCACACTGTAAAGTTTGAGAAATGCCAAATTCTTTGGAGATCGGTGTGTGTACTGTGTGTTTGTATAGTCAACATTCTCATATCAATATGGTACGCCAGTTAATAATTCTGTTCATTGCAGATGGCTTTATTATGTGTATTTAATTTCAGTACTTAAGCAAACACACAATAACAGGGCTTAAGAAACGCTTTAGGATATGTGGCACTGCACAGTCAAATGAAAGGGAAGGGAAGCGGAAACAACGGATACAGCTCTGGCTGGAGGTAAATCTATTTTGATGGGATTAAGCCATTCAGAGACATCTCTCCCCTTCAGTGGCCCTTAGACCACAGATCGCTTTGTTTGCAGCGGAGGGAAGGTACTGATCACCAGAGCCTTAATTTGCCACAGCAGTTAAGTGCTCCAATTCCTCAGCACAATAATTGCCACATGTTGAGTGTGCAGATGTCTAAACGCGTGGGAGCACTTCCCGTTCCTTAAGACAAATGAAGATTTTCATTTTGTTTTGTAAACGTGTCAGGATATATCATTTAGTCATGTGTCAAGCATTATGGTGTTTATACAATACAGCTTTCCTCACCCTGGTTCTGTATGTCCATGATTTCAACAACATGGCCGTGGAGTAGTGTGAGTTGGAAAGCCCTCTTCCTTTAACCCAAACTTCCAGCTGGGCTAAAAGGAAGTGTGAGCTAAGTGTGTCTGGGATTTAGTCAATAAAGTAAATGGGATTACTCCCAGGAGTGAGATAAGCAGAATTCGACCCTTGTCTACAGAGAAAGCACCATAAAGAAAACAACCCACAACAAGCTAAGCAAACATTGTAATAAAACAGCGAAACACAAACTGTGATTAAAGAAGAGAAGAAACCTTGGCACCCCCAAATTATAAACCTATTATGTGGCTATTACATTGAACCTGAACCCCGGACTTGTTGAATCCTTCAACCCCCATCCAGTCCTATCCTTCAACCTCTGTTTAATATAAGCATCACAGTTTTAAAGCCTTTAGTTTTAAACTTCAACAACACGTTATAGATACAGATTCACAGTTATGAAAAAGATTTCTGAAATAACTGCAGTGTGATGGAATGATAAGTGTACAGAAGCTGGGATGTTTGCTGTAGATTTGGCTCCAAACCCAAACTTTCTGAAGTGTGGAGTGTTCAGATTGAGTTGTTAATGCCCTGGACTTGGAGCTGAGGATTAGACCCAGAGCCAAATCTGAACATTCCTGTACTAGGAGAGGTTTGAATCATGGTTCTGTTTCAGTTCTTCGCTCAGAAAGATGTAGATATGTGTACTGATATGTGTAATGCAGTGCTACACATGCATTTCAATATCCAGGTTTAGTTGCAAGGATGTCAAAAACACATGGTTGAAACTGGACAATTTGTCATTTTGGACTTAAAAATAAAAACGCTAACATAAAATCTCCACGAAGGAAGGTATCTCTCTCTTAGTCTGTTTCCTTTTCAGGATGGTACTTCTTTGTGTTCAACAGAAGAAGGATAAAAGCCCTAGTTATTTATCTGTTACCAGACAAAGAGTATAAAGAAATCCAAGAAGCATCACAGTACAAAAGCCTGAACTTTTTGACCTCTCAGGCCTTAGGCCTAGACAATTGTCCAAGCCTGTTTTTTGCCTGAGAACTGCCTTAGGGCAAGGGCTGAGAAAAGATACACATTGTTCACCCACACTATCCATGAAATGCTAAGGCTGAAAGACAGAGGAGCTTACCAGGTTATACCACTGCTGAGAATGCAGCTTGACACTCATTTTCAAGGTAATATAATAAAGAAAAAAGTAAGTTGTAGAGATCTTAATTCTTTAAAATTTAAAAGCTAATTTTGTGTCTTTTAGTCAATTTCCTATGCAGGAAGGAAGAATTTATTAACTGGCTTCTGATGTTAAATGGAGTGCTAATGGGCAAGTACAACAATTCTACAGGTGCCAAGTAGAAATATAGAGACATTATATCAATATTAATCTTAGAGCCTCGCAGATGCATTTCGGGGGAGGGAGGGGGGTATTAGCCAGTTTATGGTGAGAACACCCACAAAGTGAAAAGATCATTTTGGTTTCTTGTTTAAAGCATTTGAGCTCCCCAAAGTGGTTTGGCTTGTAAGACATTTTAATGGAAGATTCCAGTTTTTCCTCAACAAAAGTCTAGGTTTATTTAAAGAATTAAAGACCCAGGTCCCAAATCAGGCATTCCTCCTAAGGGAACTTCCTTATATGAACTTTAGCTAGTGCAGAGCTTCACAGGGGCTCAAAAAGTGGTGGTTTGGTATAAATTTTAAACAATGATCAGTGCATTTGCTGACAGTTAATACTCATCAGGGGAATCAACTGGATAGTAGGAGCCTGGTGGCCCCTTTTAGAAGCCAGAATGACAGGTGATCCTTGTGAAGCCAAAGCAGTAAGCATTCTATATAATAATCATCTACCAGCCAACAACATATTTCTGACGTCGAGGCCAGTCCTGCAAACCTTCAATGCATAGAACTCCAATTGAAGTCAAGTGCTTTGTTTGAAGGACTGGGCCTTCCAATCAGGAAGTTTTTTTTTATTCACCTAGAAAATAAATTAAAAATAAGTTGCCTCAAAAACCTTGTTACTGGTGTGGACAATTGTGGTTTTATAATGATTTCCATGTGGTTTACAATTAAATATAAGGGGCATCACATTATTTACCCCAGGGTAAATCAAAATGGCAGTTGCATTGTAAAAAAATATACTATTAATAATAATTTATAATTTAGTTTATTTTAGTGCTAGGCTGTGTACAAATACAACAAAAAAATATCCTGTCACAGTCATGGCATAGACACAGGCAAATTAGATAAAGACATCAGTTACTCCTGCTGGTAGGCTGCAATGTAATACTACTTTTATTTTTAGAATCCAGAATGATAACGCACAACCAAAAACAGGGAGAGACAATGCAGGCTGCTCAGTAAGGCAGAGTGGCACAACTTAGTCCACCTTGTTCTAGGCTGTTTTTCTCCCATAGGTCTCTGTCCCAAAGAAATGACATATTTATGTTGTGCCTTTCATCCTATAGCAGTGTTTCCCAAACTTGGGACTCCGCTTGTGTAGGGAAAGCCCCTGGCGGGCCGGGCCGGTTTGTTTACCCCGTCCGCAGGTTCGGCCAATCGCAGCTCCCACTGGCCGCGGTTTGCTGCTCCAGGCCAATGGGAGCTGCTGGAAGCGGCGGCCAGTATGTCCCTCGGCCTGCGCCACTTTCAGCAGCTCCCATTGGCCCGGAGCAGCAAACCACAGCCAGTGGGAGCCACGATCGGCCAAACCTGCGGACGCGGCAGGTAAACAATCCGGCCCAGCCTGCCAGGGGCTTTCCCTACACAAGCAGCATCCCAAGTTTGGGAAACACTGTCCTATAGGATTCCAAAACATTTTGCAGACTATATTCAGTTAGTAATCACTTCTCCCCTTACTGAATTTAGCCAGGACATTGTTCATTCCCAATCCTATTCTTGAGGAATAAAGTACCAGGATATCTTTAATGACCATCAAGTGATCAGGAGGAGCTCAGTTTTATGTGAGATTGAAAAGTTACCTTCTGCAAGATGACTAGGACATGGCATGACAAAATCAGAATCTAGAGGCATAACAAAGAGAAACAGAAGGAAGTTTAGGGCAAATGTTTACTCATGCTAAATTGTGCAAGTTTATGTAATCTAACATGAACCAAAAAAAAGTGTAAATAATCTTGCATGGACCACACTTAAAGTCTAAATTATGAATGCCCCAGCAAAATGCCGAGAGGAAACTACGTTTAGTTAAAATAATACCATGACCTGAAAAGCAAAACACAAAAGTGAATAATAGTTAATTTAATGACTTACTAGAACTTGATACATGCATCTGTGTCCATTTAAAAAAAAAAAAGGTTACCAAAAAAGAGAAACTTAGAGGTGAAGGCATTTCAGTCACGGTTTGTGCACAGATATTGTGCCTGGCAACTTGTATGTGGTAGCCAAGAACAGATTTTCAGGAAAGCTCAGATCCCACCTAGGCCTCTAAATGAAGTGCACTTAGCACTCAGCAGCTCCCACTGAGAGCAATGGGCTATTTTCATCAAGGATGCATTCCAAAGGATTGAGGCCCTCACAGTCAAAGCTCTGCCAATGGCCCCATCTCATTTATACTAAACGGGCATTAAACTTGAGATCTTTGTGGATAGGGAGGTCCAACCACTTGGACTATATATGTCCATACTAATTCCTTAAACTCCTATCACAGGGCAAATCTACACTTAAAATGCTGCATCAGCATAGATGCACCAGTGCAGCTGTGTTGCTGTAGTACTTTAATGAAGATGCTCTGAGAGCTGTCCTGTTGTCATAGTTAATCCACCTCCCCAAGAGGCAGTAGCTATGTTGCCTGGACATAGCTCTGTTTACCGGGGAGGGGGGGTGGAGTGGGAAGGGTTAGGTCCAAATAACTATGGGCTTGTCTTTACTACCCGCCCGGATCGGCAGATAGAAGTCGATCTCTCATGGATCGATTTATCGTGTCTCGTCGGGACGCAATAATTGATCGCCAAATCGACATGCATATTCCACCAGCCCAGGTAATAGTAAGCGCCATCGATGGGGGAGCCGCGGCGGTCGATTTGCTGCCGTCCTCACTGCGGGGTAAGTCGGATCAGATACGTTGAATTCAGCTACGCTATTCCCGTAGCTAAATTTGCGTATCTGAAATCGATCCCCCCCGTAGTGTAGATGTAGCCTATGTCCTAAGTGATGTAGTTATACTGATACAGATCTGTAATGTAGACCAGACCAGATCTTGTCTTCCCTTGCCTTCCTCCATTGTGTTCTCCACCCACCTGTTGTGATGTGTTTATATTAACTTTTCAGAGCAGGGACTGTGCTTTTGTGTTATGTTTGTACAGTACCCATCTCAATGGGGCCCTGATCCTGGTGTGGTCCTTTGGGAAGAGATGGTTGGGAGTTTTTTGATGAAACATTTTTCATTGGAAAAGGTTGATTTTGTGAAAAGCAAAACTCTTTGTAGTTTTGGCAAATGTTTTGTTTCAAAAATGGTTGGGAAAAAACAATGTTTTGACAGTTTCAAAGCAAAAATATATTTTTTTCCCATTTCAAAATGACATTTCATTTTGAAATTTAAACTAATTATAGTAAATTAAAATATCAAAATCAATTGAAAGGAATCATTTAAAAAAATGTAGAAATGAGATGTTTCACTTGACCTGAAGTGAATTTTTTTAACGGAACGGCAGTTCACCCAAAATTTCAAGATTTTGACTTTTGTCACATTAGGGTTGAGAAGAATTTTCAAGATCTAGAAAATCTTCATGGGACGGAGAAACTATTTCCGTCCCAGCTCTCCCATTGGTTGATACTGCATTAAATATAACAATGATATACACATATAATAAGCTCTAGCAATAGTAATAATAATACATATTTCAATGAAGGGTAGCAAATCAATTAAATATGTAACGAGAGCCTATTCGCCAAGCTCTTCACAAAAAGATGCCATTATTGGATAAGATGCACCACCAATATGCTTTCACCCGTCCCCGTCCCCCACCCCCGGGGTTTATTGTTTTACGCTTCATTGTTTTAAGCAGAAATAATGTGTGGTTAAAATGCCACCCAAATTACACATACCTGCTGAATTATCCCATCTCAACCTTGCACGAGTACCTAGGATTATAACAGCCCCTCAATGGTTTCTTTTCCAATACGTAGGTTTTTACTGCTTCTGTGCTTCACCTCTAGGGGGATTCTGGGCAGATGGAGCTCTGCAATTACAGAACACGTGGCCCTATCTCCAGCAGGGCCGCCGTGAGCAGGTTCGGGCCCCGGTGAAAAAATTTTTCCGGGCCCTCCAGCAAGGGCAGATCTGCTAAACAGGGCCGACGGGGGGGTGGGGGGGTGGGGTGGAGGGGAAGCCAGGCCCGGAATTTTTTCGGGCCCCCCAGCAAGGGCAGACCGGCTAAACAGGGCCGACACGACAGGGGGAAGCCGGGCCCCGGCCCCCTTCCGGACCGCCGGGCCCTGGTAATTTGTACCAGCTTCCCCCCCACTCGTCGGCCCTGGTCTCCAGGCCCTTCAGGCTAGACTAGTTGGACCCAGCACAGGGACTCAGCCTTCCTCATCAAACAGAAGATGGAGGAGCTTTAACGACAATCCAGTCTGGCAATGGCCAGCCCACTGCAGAGGAGACCCTTGGCACCTAGAATAAATGGCCCCCTCCCCCCCACGAGTTCCTCCTATTTCAGTGTTGCAGCAGCAATGGTATATTTGCACCACAGCGCCTTTCAATGGCATGCTGTGCAACTAGGCTGAACAATATTCGAACTTGGCAGTGTCCCCTGGGAATCGTTGGCATAAGCAGAACCTTATTCATTTCAATGGCAGTTGCGTCTTCATAGAAGAAACACTGCACGGCAGCAGTGCATACCATGGTCCAGAAAAGGAAACAACACTGCGCAATAGGAATGACACTGACTCTGATGCCATTTGAGATCCAGTTTTTATGTGTGTGTGAAAATACTAACAGGCTTTATCTCATATGGGGGATTAGTTTCCTGTCCAAAAAAAAAAAAAAGTCAGATGACATTTTTGGTTTACAATATAATTTGAAACTCTTTTTTTTTTTTTTTAAGCTTCATAAATCAAAAGTGGCCTGGAAGAGTACAGCATAGTTTAATATATGTGAAAATAGGTAGATCGCACGTGGTAGCATCTCCCACTGAGAGCCCAGTTTTAGCCCAATATGTGATTTGAAACAGTTGAGACAATTAAACCTTAAAAAGCCGAGAATACAATTCTAGCTGATGGGGTGAGTACGGAAGAGAGAGAGCGAAAATGAATGTGCAGGGATATTGCTTAGCAAAACTTCACGTGAGAAAAAAAATGATGTCAAGTTCTATAGCTGTTACACATGTTCGATAATTTTTTATTCAAATATAAATATTTAAGATACCACAAAGCTGCTCTCCCTCCACTCCCCCCTTGAAAATTCCAAACTGTACAACCAGTTCCCATAAAAGACTAATCTTATTTTAAATGAAGCTAATTTTTGGCTAGACCTTGAGGGAAAAAAAATCTGGATCCACCACAAAACCCATATTTTTCCCCACTCCATATCTTAAAAATGCACCCAGTCTGACAATTTGTTTCCAGATGATGTTAGATGCTGTTCTCTGTTCCCCAAATAGGGGTTTTTTTAGATTGGCCTGAAATGCAGAATTCAGAGCTGGGTTCTGAATTGTGAATTGTACACAATTGGCAGGGTTATTGGACAATAGGGATCAAATCTCGGACCTAGAATTCCAAATTCAGGGGGTCTGGCTCTGGAACTTCATGGGAGCACATCTCAAGCTGGAATACTTCCTCCTCTTTCCCCGCCATAGTGGATTTATTGGGTGTCACTGTAATACAATGTATCCACTTGAAATTGAAGAAAGCCCCCTACTTAACCTTCATCTTTTTGTGTGTGAATGTACCAGAAGGCACGCATTGTTGCTGGGAAGCAAATAATTAGTGACATGTTCTATAACACTATTGCTATTTAAAGCTAAATCAGTGGATTAATGCTTCTCTAAATGTGACATCCATGAAGGATTCTTACTGCAGCACTGTTAGTCACTTGGTGGTCTCTGAAGTGACAAAATCAATGCAGCAAGTTTTAAAAGTCTTGATTGTAACAGGAAACAAGTGATCATTAGGAGAAATTACATGAGAGAAAAACGTAGCAAGCCAGATCCTACAAACCTCTGCTCTTACTCTCCCGAATAGTCCCATTGGAGTCTATGGGGCTGATTCATGTTATTGTATGATATTTGTGACACCACTGGTACAGAGAACTTTAGCACATGGTAGAATAAACATGGCAGTCCGGGGGCTTGCTGGAGGCAGCATGACTTGGGCTGGTGATTCTCCCCTGCAGCAAGTCCCATCGGGGCGATAGGAGTGGTGAGTCCAAGTTAGGGTAGCCACCTTTCCTCCATGAGTGCGTAATGCTGACAGACCCCAGTCGTCATTGTCAGCTGGAATCAAACTTGGGACCTCCGAAGCTTAAGCCTCTACTGTATGAGCTAAAAGGCACAAGTCTCTTAGCCGAAGCTGATGTAGACTCATTGATCTCAAGCTCAGGGGAGACCCGTCAGGGCTTTCAATCCGGCCCACAGGATTGCTAGCCCCATGGTGCAGTGGGGCTAAGGCAGACTCCCTGCCTGCCCTGACCCTGCGCCGCTCCCGGAAGTGGCCGGCACCACATTCCTGTGGCCCCTCAAGGGAGTGGGGGGGACAGAGGGCTCAGTGCACTGCCCTCGCCTGCAGGGATTGCCCCTCACAGCTCCCATTGGCCGGAAATGGGGAACCACAGCCTATGGGAGCTTTGGGGGTGGTACCCATAGGCGAGGGCAGCGTGCAGCGGAGTCACTTGCCTCACCCCCAGGAGCCAATGCCGGACATGCCGGCCACTTCTGGGAGTGGTGTGGGGCCAGGACAGGTAGGGAGCCTGCCTTAGTCCTGCTGTGTGCCCCTGCCACCCCGGAGCCTCTCAAGGTAAGTGCCGCCAGGCCAGAGCCCACATCCCAAACTCCTCCTGCACCCCAACCACCGCCCTGAGCCCCTTAACCCCCTGCCTTGAGCCCCCTGCCCAACCCCCTGCCCCAGCCCTACATTCATGGCCCTGCATACATTTTCCCCACCCAAATGTGGCCCTTGGGCCAAAAATTTTGTCCACCCCTGCTCTAGCTGGTCTAGCTGCCACTAGAGGGGGACAGAGTGCCACACCAAGCAGGCATAGGTTACATGCACACCCACACCAGCCATAGAGCTGACACAGGGATAAATTGTGTCTTTATTGGAGTTCTGGGGTAAGTAAGGGTTTAAAGGCAAGATCCACAGACTATAAAATGCTTGAAGGCAGGGTCCAGGTTACCTCATTATTCTGTAAAGCACCAAGCACACTAAAGGCTCTCAAGAAATAATAAAGAATATTAATAATCACATGCCAATGATTCAGTCAGCGGCAAAGCCAAGCCACTGTGCATTTGGATGAAGGAGAATGGTCTAAACAAAATACTTAAAATGGATAAGACTAAAATCCAAAAGCATTTAAAAAAAGTAAAAAGTTGAGCCGCCAGGTCACAACATTTTACTTCTGCTTCCCCAGAAGATTGACACAATGGTGTGTTATTTTATTTTATTTTTTTCCTATTTTCCATTAAGTGAGCTCTTTAAAACACATCTGAACTTTTCCCATCCTGATGATTCCCACGGACAATTGGCAGAGAATCTAGGACAACTTGCAAAACTGGGATTTTTTCCAGGCATGAGTAACTTGTTAAAAAGCCACTACTTCCCTAATACTAACAGTAAACAGAGTTCACATCCACATGAAATCCTCCATGACCCATCGGGGAAAGATTTTTGTATATTTATATAGCGAGAGATATGAAATCATTAATTCCTTTATCCATCAAGTACTTGGAACTCAGCATGTCCGCTTATGTTTAACTTTTAAAAGTAAATATACATAGGCATGCCAGGCTAGATTTAAAGACATTCTTTCCCCCATTGGCCAGCATCATGCCAGTGGTTTTATAAGGGAGGGTTTGATAAGGACTGGGATTTTTTCCCCCTGAAAGGTGTTTTAATTCACATGGATGAAATAAAACTCAATCAAATGTATTTTGAAGCCTAAGGACCAACTGGTGATAACCCCTATTCACAATGAGGAGTAACTTACTCCTTGAGAAGTCCCATTTAAATCATACTATTTAACATGAATAGGAATTGCTAAATCTGGCCCTCAGGTTTTTCATTAAAACGCATTGACCTCAGCTGGTCTCATTATGCCTTGATGCTAGACCATGTGCCTTGCTGCTAAATGCTCTGGGGGCAGTGTAGCCTTGGGGAGAGCACAGTGAGCTCTCAGTGTCTGGGTTCTATTCCCAGCTCTGCAGCTGTCCTGTTAGGTGATCACTTTGTTTCTCCGTGCCTCAGTTTCCCTATACCCAACATGGGGATAATGATACTTTTTGTAAAGCATTTTTAGAACTATGGATGAAAAGTGCTCACTTGATTGTTAATTACTATTATTACCTTTATTATTATTGGTTCAACCCTGTATCCTTTAATCAGGTTAAACTCTGACTGATTTCAACAGGAGCTTTGCCTGATCGAGGACTGCAGGCTGGGGCTTGTTTGTGTCACAGGCTGAACTGGTGCAGTTTGAATAAACATGCAACATCTGCAAAATCATGACCTGAGCCTAGACAATTTGGAGCAACATTGTCTCCTATGGGTATGTCTACACTGCAATTAAAAACCCATGTCAGCTGACGAGGGCTGGCAGGGCTCAGTCTAAGGGGCTGTTTAGTTGAGTGGTAGACACGTGGGCTTGGGTTGGAGCCTGGGGTCAGGAGGGTCCCAGAGCTCAGGCTGCAGCCCAAGCCTGAATGTCTACACTGCAATTAAACACCCGCTAGGGGTGTGTAATTGCAGTGTAGACATACCCTATGTGATATGAAATCCATGCAGAGGACAGGAAACCCCACCACTTACCTCTCATAGAGTTTACACCTGATTGTTGCCTTTGGGGGTGTGGAAGAGAACGGCTTGTTTGGTCCCTAAATCCAGTGTATCTTTGAGGAGCCACCAGAGGCTAGGGCCATTTGTGTAATTGTCCTATACCTTGCGATTCCCTCTGCCCCTGGCTCCCTGACATGCATATCATATCACAGGGTCTGTGCTGCAAGGGAATTGTATGTAGGGTCCTTCTTTAGAAGTGGAGGTCCCATGACACTATATTCATGCGAGCTTATTCTGCATTAACTTAAGTGAGAAGTCTTTGTGGGGTCATGGATGCCAGTGCCACAGAGAGAAACTATTCAGAGCCAGCCCACACCGTTCTGCCTCCCTGATCATCTCCAGGCCAGTGATCCTGATACTTGGGGTGGAGCTTCCATAGTGTTTGGGGGAAAGGGAAAATAACAATCCCCTCTTTGGCCTCATGGCTATCCAGAGGCACCAGATTTCCATCTCAGTCCTCTGTGTCTTGCTCTATTCCGTGCTTACTGGCTCTCAGTTCTCTAAACACCAGGTTCATCACAATGCTGTAATTTTTTTTTAAGAGAAGCCCATTTCTGAGGGAAAGGCTCTGCCTTTTGTTTTTTCATTAATTAGAAGGTTTCCGTTTCATGATGAGTCACAGTCAATTTTGAAAAGCTCCGAGGGCACCAATACTCTCTTAATCAATGTGCTCTTGTGTTCTCTCTTTAACAAATTCTGATTCAGTACATACAGGGGTACGCTACCCTGGCAAACAAATGGAAAATAGGAGGCAAAATGTTCTTTCCCTTGGTATTTTGGTGGCATCTTTAGGAGTCAGTTCTGGAAGTAAGTCCATATGCAAAATGCCTGATGGAGTGTCTAAGTCAATTGCTTCTTGGGCAACCAGACACATCTTCCCGCAGCCCCCATTGGCCCAGAGCATCGAACCACAGCCGAACCTGCGGATGCTGCAGGTAAACAAACCGGCCCAGCCTGCCAGGGTGCTTACCCTGGTGAGCCGCATGCCAAAAGTTGCCGACCCCTGTTATAACTGGTGAGTGTATATCCCAAAAAACTCTACTACATTCACAAGCAGGCTTCTATATGGGAGAACTTGTTAGTGTTCATTTCTGCATCCCAGGCCTGCTCTATGATGGGAATCTCTGAAAACCAAGCCCAGTTACTTAGCTAGAATGATGCAACATATTAAGTCTCCCATGATAATAGAGACCAATCTGAATAAGAAAAAAACAAACAGTATCACTTTCTTCTCAGAAGGCTTAAAATGGCATTTTAAAAAAAGTTTTATGAGTTCTGGCATAAAGAAAAATAATTTGCATTTTAAATGAAAGTATGACAACAGCAAACTGGGGTTTGTTGTTTGGACAAAATGTTGGCTTCTTGCTGGGAATAAGTGGATCAGCTTTCCCAGCGCCCCATGGACTCAGTGCCAATCTACTAAACCGCTTCAGGCCTTCTCAAAGCAAGATTGAGACCAAGATCAGTTTTGTCTGTACAATTGTGCTGATACTCACTGTCCAAGTAGCCTAAACCTGCACTTCCCAATGCATTTCTTTGAATAAGGAGTTCAGGATCAGCCCCAGAATTTGAAAACATTTTACACCAAGAGATGGATGAACTAGTTCTTAGGAGCTGATTTGAGCCTTCCCTTAAACCTCTGCCCCCTATCCTGCAGTGATCTCTGACTTCAGTGAGTCTCTGAGTGAGCAAAGGGATTTACCCATGCAGAGTTCATTGCAGGATCAGGGACCAAATTATCGTCAAGGCGCAAAAATACTTTTGTGGTATGTTGAATTTTTTATAGTTTATTTACACACCTTTCTGCACTTCTTGCTTTTATCCAGAAATGGCAGCTAAAGCACCACCAAAAAGTTCTTTTTATTCTAGAAGTAATTTAGCTCTTGTTGGAAAGAGGATGCACTCAAAAACTCACAAGAGACCCTGTTTTTATGATTAGGCTAGCCTGGCTTGCAGACCACACTTCTGATTTAAAGACAAGACAAGCATGAAAAGTTTGGCTGCTTAGTTGTACCTTCAAACATTTTGAGTTTCACTCAATGACACGTAGAAGTGCAACATGATGTTAGGAAGAGATTAATTTAAACACACACACCCTGGCAGATCTATAGGCTTTTATAATCTGAATTGAATTTTGTATTAATACATATAAATGGTGTATTTATGCCATATCATACCTATTTA
The DNA here is from genome assembly GCF_013100865.1 of Trachemys scripta elegans. Classification (NCBI taxonomy): domain Eukaryota; kingdom Metazoa; phylum Chordata; order Testudines; family Emydidae; genus Trachemys; species Trachemys scripta. The sequence goes on along the minus strand of NC_048307.1, from coordinate 75,187,552 downwards.
TTTATTATTTTTGTCCTATTTGCTGAAAAGGCTGCCAAAAAAAAAAAGCTGTTTGTTTAAATAATTTCTTATGTCACAGACCAAAACCAGGTATTTTTTGGCTCAGGGCAGGCAAAAAGAATGTAATATTGCCATCAACAGATGCACCAGCAAACAATCCAATTCTGTTTAATTTGGTCCTTGGCATCTTTGTGCTACTTCTGTCAAACTGAATCAAACCAAGTGTTAATTTTTGAAGGAAAACCTCTGTGATCACTTCACTTGTGATTTAATCCAGAACTAACCTCAGGCTGTTGAAGGTCAGAGGTCAATGAACCAATTTAGTATGCCATCCAAACCCTATCAGTAACCAATGTTCTTCTTGTGCCTGGCTCCTATTAGTGGATATTATTCATTCATTGTGCAGGCTATTGCAAATTCTACATGCAGTTGAGTGTGATCGCAAGTGAGTAGCTTTAAGAAACTTTGGAAACAGCATGCAATGGCACATGGACCTAGTGTATATTCCAGGTAGGCATAAACCTCCAGTCTGGGTCTGTTCCTGGTGCCTTTGACTTCAGGAAGAACAGAACCAGGGTTTATAAAATTTACTTCTGACAATCCCAGGTGAACTATTTTAACTGACAAAGTGGCACCAGGCTGAGGCAGTTATGCAGCTTCCTTCCTCCATTTATTCACTCCCTTGGAATATGAAGTGGAATAACCGGGGAGATTTCAGTGCCTGTCTTCAGTGGACACTGAGGACAGGACAAGCATCAGACCTGGATTTCTGCATTCCTTTGAACTGACCTCTGATTACAGTGGTTCATCACAGGTTGGCTTTCTTTTCTTTTTGCTCATGAACAAAGGCTTGGTCTACACTACCCCCCTAATTCGAACTAAGGTACGCAACTTCAGCTACGTGAATAACGTAGCTGAAGTTCGAAGTACCTTAGTTCGAATTAGTTCGAACTTACCTTGGTCCACACGCGGCAGGCAGGCTCCCCCGTCGACTCCGCGGTACTCCTCTCGGCGAGCTGGAGTACCGCAGTCGACGGCGAGCACTTCCGGGTTCGACTTATCACGTCCAGACTAGACGCGATAAGTCGAACCCAGAAGTTCGATTTCCAGCCGTCGAACTACCGGGTAAGTGTAGCCAAGGCCTAAGGAGTGCAAAATCTCACCAGTACCAATTTAAACTGTGTTTTGCAAAAACCCATTAAAACTGGACAATCAAAGATTCTGAATGAACTTGGGAAGGAACTATGCTTAAAAAAAAAAACCAAAAAAGGAAAGAGGACTCTTATCTGAACTCACTTGAGTGAATTGGGTTTCGTCAGACCTTTCACATGGGAAGGGGCGCTATTAGAAGGTGCTAGGAGAAAAATACAACATCCATGCCCCTGGTATATAGTTGTTCAAAATAAAGCAGTGCCTGACACCTCTGCACTGGCTTCTCCACCCCACCAATTCTGGTTTTGTGTTGGGGCCCACATTAATAAAATGACTGGGCAGGGGGACACTATGAAGAGAACCTCACTCTAGATTCCTCTTCTATGTGTTTTCTTGTAGGAGGATGGAAGGTAGGCATCTCCCCCATCCCAAGATGTTGTAAAGAAGGGTCAGGAGAAGCTCTGTGAGATGCTCTTTGGCTGCTATCTTAGTCTAAACTCAGGTTGCACAGGCTCAAGAGAAGGGTGATGAGCCACCCTAGCAGAAGGGGCGGGATTCTATAGGTCAGGGGTCGGCTACGTTCGGCACGCGGCTCGCCAGGGTAAGCACCCTGGCGGGCCGGGCCAGTTTTATTTACCTGCTGACGCGGCAGGTTCGGCCGATTGCGGCCCCCACTGGCCGCGGTTCGCTGTCCCGGGCCAATGGGGACGGCGAGAAGCCGCGGCCAGCACATCGCTCGCCCGCGCCACTTCTCGCCACCCCCATTGGCCCGGGACGGCAAACCGCGGCCAGTGGGGGCCGCGATTGGCTGAAACTGCCGCGTCAGCAGGTAAATAAAACTGGCCCGGCCTGCCAGGGTGCTTACCCTGGCGAGCCGCGTGCCGAACGTTACTGGCCCCTGCTATAGGTACAGTGCCCATAAAGGACATTAAAAGGTCCCAGAATAGGTGGCAGGGGATTTTTGTGTGTGTAACATACGTTTAGCGGAATTGAATGTAAAATGGAGGTTGGGAACCAGCTAAAATGTTTGTGATATTTTGTGTGCTTTCCATCAAAATTTCAATGAAAATTTTTCAATCAGTTATAAAATTCAATACCAACATAGACATTGACAGTCCCCTGTTCGTTTTCAGATTCTTAAGGTGATTTTATATTTTATTTAAATACATGCACAATCACTTTATATATACACATGTATTGAAGCATAAGCAAATGGTTACAGCAAAAAATGGGGACGCAAGGCATCTGGGTTCTATTATCATTTCTGCCACAGATTCTTCATGTGAACCCTGAGAAAATTAATTATCCTATCTGTTCCTGGCTTCACCATCTGTAGCATGGGAATAATCATTATCCTTGCACTTATTATAGCATCTTCCATTCACAGTTCTCAAAGCAGTTATCAAGTTATATAGAGGTGGGCTTGCACAGCAAAGTTGGTATTTAGATGCAAATTTCTCCAGACTTTTATGGTGTTCTCTTTAATGTTTGGGACCATCTATTTTATCCTGTGTCTCTGAATTGTGTGTGTGTGTGTGTGTGTTTGTGTGTGTGTGTGTAAGATTCACATATTCACAGAGAGAGCCTATCATATATAAAATCCTAAGCATACCAGCCACTGAAATCACTATAGACCTGATGGGCTTTGCATACAATTCTGCATACAAAAATATTATATTTAGGATATTGCATTTCATTTCCAGTTATTTATTTTATTTTATTTTTTTATTGTGACCTTTGTGGAAAGGCCACAAAGTATATTGCAGCCACACAGCACTGAAAAAAATTGCATTAGCACTAAAACAATGATCTCTCTGCCAAATGTACAAATATTTGCTAATAACCACTTCCCTCTCACAGGCCTGGAGAACCATTTCATCTTATTAGGCTGGCCTGGTTTTTGATATAGGGCTTCTCTTAAATCCATCCAGCTTTCAGCCTTTCACAGCTTTCTGATTCATATGCGCTTGGCTCCCACAGCCCAGACTGGCTGAATGACCGCTTCCTGGAAACTCTGCATTGTGTACAGGCAGACGGGTTCACATGGCTGACCTTCTGTCACTGTGTGGACAGTTTGGGTCTCATCACTTGACCTTCTGTGATCTACATCAGCACAAGTGGTGTACCAAGAGCGGAATTGAAAGACAGACTGGCAGTCACTAATTTGATTTTCTTCAGGTTGCTCGAGCTATATTTGTTAATATGCAGTAGCATAAACCACCTCTTGCATATAGGCACAGACACCAAATGTTCTCCAGGTGATCTGTGCTACAGCAGCTATAGAGAACATCCATGAAATTAATTGGAGCTTTCAAATGAAATGTATTTCACGTAAAACTGATAAATCTATTAAACACATATCATGACTCCTGTTGCTGTCTTCAGGCAAAAAGATTTATTCATAGAACAATTTACTATTTCCTGCATAGTTATCAATGAATAATGATGATCACTGATGATCTGAAAGTTTCATGCCTTGAATTCCAGTTAGAGCATAAACAATAAACCAAAAAGGAATGGATTAGTTTCGGTTCTCATTTATACCCACGCAACCTGATTGACTTCAGAGTTACAGGCGTGTAAGTGAGAGCAGAATATTCGGTCTAGTATATGCTGTATGTGTGTGTTTATAGATACACATATACAACAGGAGAGTTAACTAGCTGATATTTGTAAAGCAGTGCTTGAATTCATATATTCTATTTTCACCTCAGTAAAACCTGCATCAGTGGTTCTCAACCAGGGGTCCTGGGCCTCCTGGGGCCATGAATAGGTTTCAGGGGCGCGGGCAGGTTTCTGTCAAACAGGGCCAGCATCAGACTCACTGGGGCTCAGGGAAGAAAGCTAAAGCCCCACTCCATGGGGCTGAAGCCCTAGGCCCTGAGCCCCACCATCCGGAGCTGAAGCCAAAACCTGAGCAGCTTAGCTTCATGGGGCTCCCTGTGGCACGGGGCCCTAGGCAGTTGCGCTGCTTGCTACCCCCTTGCGCCAGCCCTGGGTTTATATGCAAAAATCAGCTGTTGTGACACAGGTGAGCCGTGGAGGTTTTATAGCATGCTGGGGATGGGGCTCAGAAAGAAAAAGGTTGAGAACCCCTGACCTATATAATACTTATGTGCTTCACAGGGTATATGTACGTACACACACACAGAGAGAACATATGAACATATACCCTGTGAAGCACATAAGTATTATATAGGTTTTACAGATGTGACAATAGCAGAGAGTATCACCCCAAGTCAGTGGCAGAGTTAGGAATAGAAACCAAGAATCCTGACAAGAAGTCACCCATTTTAAGCCCTAAATGGTACTGATTATATAAGCCTGTGAGTGTATACACATATACAAAAACACACACTGAAAGTTCTATTTACAATCTACTGTATAACCCTCATCCTGCTCTCATTGAAGACAAGGAAGTTTTATTACTGATTTCAAAGGGAACAGGATCAGGCCCTAAGTCACTTTTGTCTTTTTTTCTCTTGCACATATGTATGCCCATGCACACACACAAAGGAACTTAATATTTGTCCCAGAAAACAGTATAAAATCCCTTTATTTTATCCACAAACCAAGTGAGCAGCTGGAATATATTGCTTTTTTTTTTTTTTTTTTTCCTCTTGTGCTGCCCCATCTATGACTTGGAGGGTCAAATCCATGGCAAGTTCATTTCTGGGCCAACTCTGCCAAATTATATGATGTGAATTAATGTCCACTAACGCTTAGAACAGCAAACTCTGATTTAAGCTCTTAGGTTGAACTTGTCTACAATTGTCGAGGTGAAAGGCCAGTTCATACCCATTAATTAACCTAATCCATCTCAATCTACTTTATTTTATACCTTTTAGGGTTTGTGACTCCATGAAGTATATTTAGATAAAGTAATGCTGTTTAAAATCCAGAAATACCACTAAAGAAAGACATCATCTACCATAGGTTTATACCACAAATCATTTATTTCAACCAGCTTTTAAATGCTGAAAACTAATTTAATCAGGTATTTGTAAGTTAGACTCAACACAGAGAGCAGTTTTCTATCAAAATGCTCCAAATAAGCATTCCATTAATGCCTAGGTCATTTTTGTTTCTGATTTTTCTGTTCTTGGTAATTTAATTAATCAGCAAGCATCATTGTTAGTTTTCCCCTCCCTTTTCCCTCTGCTACCCCTCCTCTGATTATGGCACTAATGCTAAAACACATGAAAATTACCTTGTGAAATCTGACCCTAAACATGACCCCTAACTACAGCTCTTAGTGACTGGTGTAAATGCAGTGGCAGGCACAGAATATTCAGACAGATTAGCAAGGTTTAATCTTAATCTAAAAGCATATCAAAATGTTTTAAATGGATCTAATCTCAAAAATAGGATTAAGACATATTACCAGATGTCTATCCCCAAATATTCATTTTTAAATTGAAGATGTTTAAGGGTTCAGTGATATTTAATAAGTTATTAGATAACTGAGAGGCTTTTGAAATTGAAATTCCTTAAAACTTTTTGTGGATATAATCATTTATAAAGATTTTAAACAGTGTCTTCATCTGAACAGTTTTGCTGCATTATTTTGAACTCTCATCTGTTTAAAGTTTTGGGGGGTGATTTTTTTAAAAAAACTGTAAGCAATAGAAAGTTGATACATAAAACCAAGCCGAAATGTTAATGAGCCACCCATGAAAGGTTTGATAAGAATGAAATAAGTGTCTAAATATTTATCCAGATTTATCTGAGCCTCTTGATTCTGGAAATCAGGCCAATAACCACAGGAGTACTTTGTGATGTTTAGAAACCATGTAGTTAGTGGTTTGTTTGCTTCCATGGGTATAACTTGTAGGCAGGAACTAAACTGGAAATGATTCTCAGTCAGACAATAGTCTAAGGCAATGTTTCCCAAACTTGGGATGCCGCTTGTGTAGGGAAAGCCCCTGGCAGCTGGGCCGGTTTGTTTACCTGCCGCGTCCGCAGGTTCAGCCAATCGCGGCTCCCACTGGCCGCGGTTCACCGCTCCAGGCCAATGGGAGCTGCTGGAAGCAGTGACTAGTACTTCTCTCAGCCCGCGCCACTTCCAGCAGCTCCCATTGGCCTGGAGCAGCAAACCGTGGCCAGTGGGAGCTGCGATCGGCTGGATCTGCGGACGCGGCAGGTAAACAAACCGGCCCGGCCCGCCAGGGGCTTTCTCTACACAAGCGGCATCCCAAGTTTGGAAACACTGGTCTAAGGCAAAACAGACCTTATTAGGAATACCTCAGCATCTGTGAAAATCTGCATCACAGTTGACAAGAAGCATTTCTGCAGTATCAAACTCTTGTACATTCAGATTAATGGAAACTATAATACTACCCGCAATAATACCTCTTGGTGACTTTCAGTAATCTTATACTCTTGGTGTTGAACTGCAAAGCTTGGATCCCGATCCCAATTTTTTTCAAAATTAACCCTGTGTTTGGATCTGGGATTTTAGTTCTGTTTGTTGAAAGAAGGGGAAAATCTTGAAATTTGTGTGCAGGTATAAATGTTTCTGGAGTTTGAGTATTTGGGTCCATATTTTATCACAACAATAATAATACTTCCTGGGTCTTATATAGTAGTTGTCATCCATAGGTCACAAAATACTTTTCAAAGGATTTCAGGTGTCATTACCCCTATTTTGACTTTCCAAAGGTCACTCAGCAGGCCAGCGGCCTAGCCATTTAATCATCAAAGAGCCAATGGAAATGCGACCTTAGGCTAATTCAGAAATATAATGAGAATAGCTTTGTTGTGATATTTAGGTATTTCTACTTTAATGATGGCTGGAACCTGGGGGAGAGGGTAAAAATCACAAACAAATAATTTGGGAATATTTTTTCCTGTTCTTTGATGAAATTGTCCAATGTAAAAAAAAAAAAAAAAAATCTTTTCTATCGCATATCAAAAATTTTAAAAGGTTTTGAGCAGTTCTATATTGCTCTGAATTCTTTCTGAAACCTGTAAGGATACGTGTGTGCATTTTTTGTGTTTGAAGAATATTAGCATATTCATTTACATTAAGTTCAATTACACAGATTCATAGATTTCAAGACCAGAAGGGACCATTGTGATCATCTAGTCTGACCCATCTAAAACAAGCCATAAAACGTCCCCAAAATAATTCCTAGGGCAGATCTTTTTTGAAAAAAAATACCATCTTGATTTAAAAATTGCCAGTGATGGAGAATCCACCACGACTCTTGGTAAATTGTTCCAGTGGTTAATTACATTCACTGTTAAAAATGTTTGCCTTATTTGCCTAGCTTCAGCTTCTAGCCACATCACATCCCTGATCCTTGCTGTCCTTAACTGAGAAATTGAGCTAACTGTGCATAGGGAATGAGGAGAACACTTCTGAGGAGACCCATTGGCTGAAATGCTGGCCCGTTTGAAGTCAATGACAAAACTCCCATTGATTTCAACAGGGTCAGGATAACATCCATTGCCTCTTGCCTGGGTAAGAAGAGGTTATGAAGGTATAATCCTAGGAATAGCTAAAACTGGGGAGAAAATTTAGACAAAACTATGTGTTGTTTGAGTTACCAATGAAGCCAAACCCCAGGAAGGTGGTAAATTGGGCAATTTAGAGCAAGTCCATATTTGTTCAGAGCTAAATGGGAATTATCAATTTGCAAGCCAATCAGATAATCACACTGAAGAATGACCGGCAAGTGTGCTGTTGATGTTTTGGCTAACTGATCAAGAGGACTGTTCCTTCTTCCCCTTGATGTACCTAAACTTTTGGCTCCAAGCAAACCTTGAAGATCCAGACTTTTTCCAGCCAGAATAATTAGTTTTCGGAAAGAAAATACAGTTGAGGCAAACATTCTTGGAGAGATCTTTCCATTCCATTTTCCTTTTCCTTCATCATTTGCCAAACACAGGCAGAATACTCTGTGCTTGGCTTCTTAAGCAGGAAGAGACAAACAAGAAGATAAAGGGACAAGGAACATACTGTGGGGAAGATGCTTAAAATATTTCTGATTTCCTTTGTGAGAGGCAGAGAAACACAGCCTGATTTTGGACTGAAGCCACTGCACTAATTGTACCCAATAGTTCCTAACAACATCATAGCCTGGGAAAGTGCACCTTAAATAGTAACAGAGAGGAGGGATGGCCTAGGGGGTAGGATGCTGGCTGACACTCAGGGACCTGTGTTCAGTTCACTTCTCTGCCACAGACTTGTGTGACCTTGGACAAGTCACTTAGTCCACCTGTGCCTACGTTCTTTATCTGTAAAAGAGAGATAGTAGAACTTCCCCACCTCACAGGGTTGCTGTAAGGATAAATACATTAAAGACCATTAGGTGATCAGATGTTATGGTAATGGGGCTAGATAGAAAGAACGGCAGCTGTGGCAGGGTTTTATATTGGAACAATCCCTTTGTTGTTCCATCCTGACCTAAATACTCATTCTTTATGTGATGTTATAGTAAGCAATATATACCAGCTTCTTTTTCTAGGCTATCCTAAATCCATTATGCAAAGGGCTTGGGAAGCGAAGTTGTCCTCTAGTAGGTGCATGATTTGAGATGCTCCTGTTCTCAGGTTACAATAGCAGAAGGGGAGATGTTTTGCAAAGCATGTGACACAAGTTGGATAGTAATAATATTAATGAACACAACTGTGCCATGCACAAAAATATACTTTTGGAGTGGGGGGATCATCTGGGGCCAAAGCCTCCATACCTGTGCAAACCTAGATCAACCAAACTCTTTGTGCAAAGGGGTCTTCCAGGTGCCTGGGAGTGAGGGGGGGGGGGAGTGGGAGAGGAGGTGAGAAGGGGGAAAGAAGAATCCTTTATTGATACCACAGTAAAACCTGTGAACATCTGTGCAGCCTTTGATATGCAGTCGTCATGTGCACCCAGAGACTTTTGCAGATGAGGATTTTTGCACGGTAGATATGTATATGGATGGTTTCAAGTATCAGGGGTAGCCGTGTTAGTCTGTATCTACAAAAACAACAAGGAGTCTGGTGGCACTTTAAAGACTTTAAGGTGCCACCAGACTCCTTGTTGTTTTTATATGGATGGTTGTAGATCTGGCTGCCACGTCCCTGTTCCATCTTTGGCCCCCTCCCCCAAATTTCTCTACATTGCTCTGTATGAAACCTCCATGATGCATAGCTCTGGGACATGAGCAGGACACAGATCATGCTCTTTCTGCTGCCCTCGATTGCTATAGGATGGAGGTAGTCTTAGGTCTTCGTCATTATGCTAAGATGGGCGAAACTGGGGATGACTTTAATTATAGGCTATTGTTTGAAAATATCAAATTCAAGGCTGGTCTGAATCCAGGTCTTATTTTATTCAAATCCCCAAAGTCTGGGCGGGGGGGGACCTAGGGGGGATTGATTCAGATTAAAGCTACCAATTCTTGGCTCTTCTCTTCACACTGACACAACTTCCCTGCGGTTAAGATGATGCAGCGGTATGGGAAATAAAAACAGAGTACGAAAAAACTTTATTTGCTTTCCAAATTCCATACAGTTTTGCCTTACACATTCTCTGGTCTGGCTCTTTTTCTTTCTGTGCGTTGCCAAATTAAAATTTTGTACCGGACCATTAAAGAAAAAGAAAAAACAAACCTTGTATTGACTATAGCACTTTTGCCCGTCACCATTGGGGCCTTAGCTAAAGTGACCCGAGGTTAAATAGGCTCTCAAAGAAAGTATTCTTGCCAAAGAAATGTCATTGCTGTTAAACTGTACTAATGAATGCATAGATTTAGAACCTTATTTACATTGAAATTTGTTTAGTAAGCCAACTTCGGTCTGAAAATTGGGACAAACTGTTTCCTCAATAATTTAATAACTCCAAAGACCTCATCCATTTGTGAAAGGCAAAGAGTCTCACTGTCCACTTATGAATGCAAAGTCATGTTTCCCGAAATTGAATAAAATGCTAATAGTACAGCAGATCCACAGATCAGTGAGTAAGTGGCTTTTAGCTCCGAGTTCGGCCTGAGCCAGAGTGAATAACAACAGCCAGCCTGCCTCTGTCTTAAGCAAAATGATTTTATTCCATCAATTGCCTTCGTTCCAAGTGTTCTTCAGGGTTCACATTTCTTTTCATAACCTCAGTGAATTTGGCACCCTTGCCAGTACTGCTGGAACTTTCAGATCAGACATTATTCATTGAAACAAGCAAGCTTACTTGGTCAGGTCACATTCTTATATGAATTTTTACTTGTGACTCTGAGCCATATTACCTATTTGTTGGAGGAAGGAGTCGGAGGACAAGGGAGTGGGAGGGGAACCCATAAAGAAAAATAAGTTCATTTTGTTTTAAGGGGAGTATTTTCTGGGAATCAGGATGGGAAAGTATATCCCAGTTATTTGAGCTGGCATGCAATGCACGGGTGGGCAACTAAATAGAATATCCATAGACATTCAGTGTCCTAACAAGATACCACAGTTCACTGCAGTAGTCAAAATAAGTTTTGGCCTACTGCAGTGTCAACCCGGCTAATTTTGGAACACATTCTTTTGGGATTGGGGCCACAAGGGGAAAGGTTGCTCGGACTCTCAATAATTAACCCTATCCAAATCGTAGTCAACATTTGGTTGTGTGTGGTGCTTTGTAGTGCATTGGGTCCACAAGAAAGCAGGTGGTTTCAAGGCCAAAGCTATAGGCATTCAGTGGTGTGGCAGGAGAAACATATTGTGAAATCAGTTCATGCCTCTTCTATACTCATTAACGAACAATCCACACCCACCTAAAGCCCTGGTTTATTCACCCTGGGAAAATGATCTCGAGGCCTGTACTGGAGTAGATTCAAGGGATGGAATTCAGAAGGACGTTGGGTTGATTCACCAGTTGTAGCTGGATGTTGGTAACGTCAGTTGGTGAATTGTGTCTGCGCTTCATGGCTAGAGTCATTTGCCTTTTAATGGTCTGGCAGATGGGGCAGGCAGTGGGACTCGTTCATGCCCCTGCTGCACTCATTGATGGCTGAGCTACAGCCACATTGAAGTCCTGATTATTCACCTGGGTGAAAACGATCTTGGGGACTGCACTGGATTAACTTTAAGTATTAAGAAACAGAGTATTGTGAAGCTGATTCCTCAGTTATGGCCTTACACTCGATTGGCAAGTTTGCCATTGAGCCAGCCCCGTATTGACAGGGCAAGAAAAAACGTTAACCATGAGATAGCTGGGAGAAATTTGAGAGTTGGGGTGTGGTGATAACACATAGTGATATCTGATACAATGACCATGAGATCTTTGGAGAGGACAGCATTCATCTGTCAGGTGCCGGGGCTGGTATTTGAATCCATGACATTGGGGACTGGTTCAGGCAGGAGATGGATACCAGACATGGTGGGTGTGGGGTGTGTCCACACTAACCGTTGGACACCCGCCACTAGGACTGCCAGTGTGGGTAAAGACTAAAAGGGCTCTACAGAGCTCCCAGAGGTAATTGGGACTTGGGATTGCAGCGTTAAATCCTGTGCTCATGTGGGCGAGGGGCTTTAAGTCTTTGCGGACTGAACACACTCCCCCAGTCTTGTGCCCTCTCTCACTCCACCCACCAACCCCTTATAGGGGGAGAGGTTTCACAACTGCATTGAGTCTGTGGAACAGACCAGGGAGGGTCTACCCGAATTACTAGTTGATCCGTGATCAAAGCCCTGTATCCCTACGCTGTCGTCAATTAAATGCCTGCTTCCTGAGAGATGGGATCAGGCTATATAGTGCTCCTCCCTAAGGTATTATTAATAAAGTTGCAGCCTGCCATTTAAACCCATCCCACATATCTGTCAATCATTCCCTAGCTTGTCCTGGTCAGTCAATGGTGTGTTCCTCATTTTCTGGGTGTCTGACTTGACGCAGAGTTTCTCAAACTGGGGTCGCTGCTTGTTTAGGGAAAGCCCCTGGAGGGCCGGGCCGGTTTGTTTACCTGCCCCGTCCGCAGGTTCGGCCGATCACGGCTCCCACTGACCGCGATTCGCTGCTCTAGGCCAATGGGAGCTGCTGGAAGTGGTACGGGCCGAGGGACATACTGGCCGCTGCTTCACGCAGCTCCCATTAGCCTGCAGCGGCGAACTGCGGTCAGTGGGAACTGTGATTGGCCGAACCTGCGGACGGGGCAGGTAAACAAACCGGCCCAGCCCTCCAGGGGCTTTCCCTACACAAGCGGCGGCCCCAGTTTGAGAAACACTGGACTTGAGCATTTGCAAAATGCTGAGCATTCACAAGAGCAACTGAAGTTAATTGGAGCTGGTCTTGGAACAGATAAAATGCTATATAATGCTAAGCACTCTGAAAACACAGGTCCTAAGTGTCTCAGATTGGACACCCCATATTAATGGATACTTTTTACCTTAATGTTTCTCTGCCTCAGTTCTCCCTCTGTAAAAGAGGAATCATATCACTATCTCACCTCAGGGGGCTTTGTGAGAATAACGTTTGTGAAGCACTCAGATGCTGTAGTGATGAGCACTTTAGAAAAGCCCAGGAGGAAATTAAGTATTTTGGCTTCAGTGCATGGTTTGAATAACGGGCAGTAAATAAGGGCTGTAGCCACACACGGACCAGCAAGGAGAAAACAAAATAGTGAATGGCTGCTCATTAAGTGTGCACTGAATGAGATAGGGGTCCTCTGGAAAGAAGTAGCGTGCGATCATGTAACTAAAGAATGTATCCTAATGGATATGCACAGACCATTTCAATTCTGATCTAGCCTAACTATTGAGTGTTTGATTTTGCAACCTTAATAATGTTCTTTTTAATACATTTTTAAAAAAAATATTATAATAATAAGAGGAGGAGGAGAAAAAAGATGGGGAATGACCACCAGGGGAGAGGAAAGGAGAGGAATAAAGGCTGGGTGAAGAACAATAATAGGGGCAAGGAAACAAATAGAGAGAGGGAAAAGCAAGGATTAATAAATAGAAGGAAAGGTGACACAGAGGAAAAGAAAAAGAAAGAGAAACCACCTGAGTCACAAAGCAGAATCACTGCTTCCACAAAGGCCAAGTCCTGAGTCACAAGTGGCAGGGGCAATAGAAAAGGGTGAAATCACTAGAGGAAAATTAAGTAACCTGCAAATAAACAAACAAGGGAGAGAGAAATAATGTTAAATAATACACTTTACCAGCCCCATTTGATAGTTGTTATTATAGGAAATGTGGAGGAATCACTGAGTTGGGAATTCATTCCCAGTCTGAATTTGAATCCACCATTCAGAATCCTGTAGGGCCAAATCCAGCTATGTGTTATGCTGGATTCTGCTGGCATAAACTGGAGGGGAGATCCCACCAACAGAAAGTCCACCTGAGAAGGTTGTGGAGTTACATCATGCCAATGGCCTCTCCTCCCTGGTATTGGGGGTCATGCAGATAATTAGTTCATTCAGTTTAAGCTAACAAAAAAACCACACATGCATGTTGGCCTCCGAAAAACTCTGTGTGGTTGCAGAGATTGGAAATCATAGAATATCAGGGTTGGAAGGGACCTCAGGAGGTCGTCTAGTCCAACCCCCTGCTCAAAGCAGGACCAATCCCCAACTAAATCATCCCAGCCAGGGCTTTATCAAGCCTGATCTTAAAAACCTCTAAGGAAGGAGATTCCACCACCTCCCTAGGTAACCTAGGAAATATGAATGTGATTATTGTAATTCAGTTATTCTAGCCTCAGAACCTATTGCCAACATTCTCTCATATTCATGACAATAAGAGGCCAAATTGTGCATTTCATGGCCCTCAAATAACCCCTATTGACTTCAGTAAGTCTGTACTTAAATAACGGCAGGATCTGGCCCTGTATGACTCATTTCTGCAATTTCCTGTGGGAAAAAGCAATTAGCATGTGCGTCGCGGTTCCCACTAATAACAAGTCATCATTTATTAACCAGCTTTTACCAAATCTTGGCATCTGAGAAACTGCAGCATGTCCCTACACTTAGAATATTGCAGTGTTGCTGTAGCTTTGCAAATATTGTTGGCCTCAAACACGGTGTGGCCATTTTTGGTCAATATTGCATTTACAGTGGCATCCTCCATGGTTGTGAAAAATATTAATGGCTGGTAATACGGTCGGTGCATATTTTCCCATTATTAATTGTCTGGGTTGTGTTGATAGATTCTATAGTCTTTGATAGTATTATTCCATGATAGTAAAATGTATTAATAATTTATTATTTATTAATCTGATACTCTGGAAGCATTTTAGAAAAGTACTTTATTCCTTCCTTTGCTAGGAATGGCCCTGAACCAAACACATCACTGGATCCAGACAAACTGGCACCACCAAATATGAAAAATTTCAGATCTCAAACTGGATCAGACCTCCATGGCTCTTTGCATTTGACAAATGGGTAAACTGAGGCACTGAGTGGTTAAGTTATCTGGGCAAAACCACACAGCGAATTATTTGAAGAGTGTTAGGACGTAATAGATTGATTTTTAGGACTGGGGATCAATGAAACAAGACACAATCTCATGCTGTCTTCCTAAAAATAACATTTTAAATTTAAACAAGCAAACACAACCCTACACACCAGACCATTCTGTCTTCTTCTTCCCTGTCGTTCTGAAAGCGAGGCAGGTGTAAAATAAGAAGCGACTCCTCCAGCATCTGAAATCTTTCTAACAATATCTTAAAAATTACATGCTGCTGCTATCCTGGAAACCTTTCATGGAACACCCCTAAATAAACCTGCCTTTCCTCCACTACAAACCATTAGGAAATACATTTTGAAGCCGAGCGTCTATCAGAATATGGTATTACATGACACTGTAACCTTTTTCCCTCCAGAAAACCACCCTTTATGAATAAAACATAGGTGACCTTTAAAAACTTAGCAGTTGTACTAGGTGATTGCATATTAACAAGCTTTTTGAAGAACTAGGACAGGCACTGTACGTTTCAGTTAAGGACAGATAATAGAACTATCCAAATAATTTATTATTTTATGCAATATGGGAAAATGTAAGAAAACTACCTCTACAAGAGCCTGCTTAAATTTTTGTGAGTATAATTTTATGTGACTCCCCCCATTCATCTAAATTATACAGTCACTGTTAAATGAAAGGCTCCCTTTGAAAGGACAATCCTGATTCTCCTTTGCTTGAAGTTTATGAACATCTTTAGTTTGAGGCCTCTTGATAGACCAGGTTGAAGCGACTACTGGGCACTTTTTGGAGAAGATCAGAGCACATTTAAGGCAGCATCTGTCCTGCAGCTGCATAGATAAAGTTTTGGGACCAGATCCTCAGCTGGTTTAAATTGGCGTCGCTCCAGTTATATCAATGGAGCTACACTGATTTATGCAACATGAGGATCCAGCCATTTTGGCCAATTTTATCTTTGGTGCAGTGCTACAGACTGTTGTACATAATCTCCATGGAAGCCAAGTGGGGGCAAGAGGGAATGGGCTTATGCTAAAGCAGTGGTTCTCAAACTGGGGCCGCTGTTTGTGTGGGGGCAAGGGATTTGCTGGCCGTCACTTCCCGCAGCCCCCATTGGCCTGGAGTGGCGAACCACGGCCAGTGGGAGCCACGATCGGCTGAACCTGCGAACATGGCAGGTAAACAAACCGGCCTGGCCCGCCAGGGGCTTTTCCTACACAAGCAGTGGCCCCAGTTTGAAAACCAGTGCGTTAAAGTGAAGGGATCATTTTGGAAGTTCAGTAAACATCCAGAAGTTTAGACATTTAACTGAACCAAACCATTGGTTTTTTTGGGTTTTGTGTGTGTGTGGTTCATCCATCCCTTATTCGGATCTTATTAGTTTTTGAACCCAGCTCTCCATGGGTGGAAAGATAGGATGCTAATCATTGTGTCATCTAGGGCCTGCTGTATCCCTGATGTTGTCCTCCATCTTTAAAAATACACAAAACAACTTTGACACACTGACCCCTGATGATGGGGATATGGGAAATGTCTTAGAATCTTGCCTGGAGATAATTTTATGGCCTTGATAATATTTTGTTGCATTCCTTCTACTGAAAGATGTAAGAATGGATGAGAGGTCATCAGATTACACGCTGAATTACAATCAGTTTAACTCAGTAACTTAGCAATAATTGTTACTTAATAATGTATTATTGAAGAAATCCAAACAAATAAAATATTACAAAGATTACATCAAGCTAGTTCTTTCCTTATCAGTGGGAGGGAATGTGAAAGAGCTAAATGTAAAGTAAAATTACAGCAATGAACCTTATACCGTTTCTTGTGTTTCCTTGGACCATCTCAGGTACAATTGCATTAAGATGGCTTGATGTTACTTCAGACTTTGCAACATAAGCTGCTTCCTCTGAGTACTGGAAATATATCCAGGCACGGAGAAGAAAACAATCAGTGACATTTGTCATTTTAGCATTTAGCCTCCTTAGGTTGTCTGAAGGGTTTCCAAGTGGGAGTCTAGAATGTGCATGCATGTGCGTGTGTAACTTTCCCTAATTTAAACAGAATACACTGTAGTTTATCCTTTGAGCCAACAGGGGAGGGAAAGGGAAAAATGTTCCACAAGGCCAACCTGATAGGATTTCTCCAATGTGTCATTATGGTATTTCAGAGCATATGTGTTGCTACCATATGAACTGGATGGGAACACAAAGTAATCAATTTCAGTTGAGAGTACTAATTTATCATCTTGCCATCCTTTATTGCAAAGGACAGAATCTCTCTGTCTGCCCGTGCCATTTCCTAAATACAAAATCAGGACAATAAAGAGGCCCATGTCCTTTCTGTTGCATAAAAGAAAATGCAATTCAAATAAATGTACAAGAAACTGCACTGAAAAGCAGAAGTGTGAATGCTCATCCGCCATCAGTGTGCGGTAAAGGGCAAGTGCTTGGATTGCCCTCTGTTGGAAAAATGTCATAGCAAGAATGTCAACGGTCCCAAATTTCTGTTCCCTCGGAGTGATGCTACTTGGAACATCCTCCCCCAAAATGCGTACATACTCACTAAACAAATGCTGTACCAGCTTTGGAAAATTAGTACCCATTAGCCCTATGCTGTAAGTGTAATAAATCTTCCCTGTTGTCCTTAAAACACAAATACTTTATCATGGCTGAACAATCAAGGATAATCAATACAACTAGCCCCAATCTTTGAAATTTACAAACAAGGAGAACTCTCACACATTCGGCCCATATCTTAGATGACTTTTTTCTATGCATAGCAAGTTGTGGTATCGAATAGGGTTTAGAAACTTAAGCCATATTTTTTGACAGTCCCCCAAACCTGAACTTTGCCAATTTTCACTTGGCCTCTAGCACAGCTTTCCAAATGCAAAAGCACTTCTAGGAATTCTTATTTCCAGGAAAGTGATGCTGGATTGCCAAACCTGGTCATGTTTTGTGTACTCACCATTAGGCACAGGTCAATAGTAGCAATTCTTTCTGGAGCCATTAAAACCAAAGTACATCTGCAAACCACAGATGCTAAGGGGCAACCTAGGGTTGTCCACAACTAGCTAACATATGATTAAGATTGTTAATCTCAGTCCATACTAGGCACTAACATTTTTAAACATCTTTTAAATAAAAAGTGAGCTAACATGTTTTAAACCCTTTCCCCACACAATATCGCGCGCCCCCCACCCTCCCAGTCTAGCTTGGTTTGCATTTACTCTGCTGTCCCTCAAATATTTTCTGTACAATCTAAAATACCTCCTCAAACATTTTCCTTCTTTAAAATTCCGGGTATGTGTGTGTGCATGTGTGAGCACACACACACACACACACACACACACACACAGACACACAAAAGCTCTGATGTTTTTCTGCAGTGCCCAATATTTCTCCCTAGACCCCAATTTCCTAACCAAAGCACATTACAGATCTGATGCTTTCCACAGCCTGGTAGCACATCAATAAACTAAAGATTATTGTGCTTTGTCAGGTTTTATTTTGTAACATTATGGGAAATTCTCTGCTGCTTTGGATGAGTGCATAAACTCTTATAGCTTGACAATTAACAGAGCTAGTAATAGAAAAGGCAATGTAATTTACCTTAGTACAAGGGATTTCGGTTAACAAAAATTAAACTATTGAACTCTTCTCTTGTAGGAAAAGGACATTGTCTCATTATGTGTGCATGTTGTTTTATTTTTGTTTGCTCGTTAAATAAAAAAAAAATCACAACTCGAAGTGGGTGCTGGGCCTCGGGTGGATTTATTGGGAAGATTATGTGGAGTTTTTCTGATGTGCTTGCTTTAGAACCAGACAAAATGCTCTCTTTGCTGAACGAGCATGTTTCCCTGTGCTACGGAGAGTGGTCACATAGATAAATAACATTGAAGGGGGACTTCCTTTGTACACTGAGTAATTTCAGTGCACTGGAGACAGAGCTCTTCTCACCTCTAGTGCTGAATGAGTGAGGTGGCTCTGCATCTCTCTCTCAAAGGCACACAGTGCTGCCATTTTAAAAGAGAGGGACCCCCAATGGTGGGACCCGAAGAGAGACTGCACATAGAAATGGCCTCTGTGTCTCTGAGCATGCCATCTGCACTCCATAAGCTTTCTTTTTAGTTAAAAGGAACACAGAGGCATCCTTGCCTGTAAGCTTAAGTTTAGAGACACTGTGGCCATCTGGGAGTTGTAGTCAACGTCCTCAGAGGAAGCAAGTGGATAAATGATGCAAGGATATGTCCATGAGGTAGCAGTGGTTGGGGACAGTCTGAATGCCACTGAAAGCCTTTGCTGCAATACCTTGCGTAGAAGATTGTGGTTAGGAGTAAATGGCTATCGTGAGGATGACCTCACCAACAGAAGTATGTGTTATATAAGTATTTGCATTCACTGTGGGTGATGCAAGTTCTACTGTTCACTGTACTTCTCTGAGCACTTCTGTAGAAGATACAGGTATGGTGCCTCCAGGCATTGAAACTCAGGTAATGCACCCATTTTCCATCTTCTCCCACTCCATCACCAGCCACTTTTACAAAACAGTCTGTCCTAAATAACGTTGGGCCAAATTATGCCTCTTAAAAGTAGAGCCAAAGTATTTATTGCACATCATTTTAAGCTCAGTACAATTATTTTTCATGAGAACCTGATTCTGGGTGTTTCTCCCAGATGGTGTCTCCTGTTTCAGTGTCAGGAAGTTGGATATAATATCTTGACTGGAAGAGAAGAGTGAGAGGGAACAGCCAAGTAAAAGATAGATAGATAGATCGATCCCCTATCTATCTATCTATCTATCTATCTATCTATCTATCTATCTATCTATCTATCTATCTATCTATCTATCCTTTGCAGCTTAAAACATAGCATTATATCTTCTATTTAAGGCTGATATTGAAGTCGATATTCAATTTTTGATCACTACACACTACATCAATATTTGTTTTGACTCCGTAAGGACTTGGACTTTAAAATTTAATACTAGGGGTTTCAAAAGTTTCTATTGAAGTTAGGCGTTCAACGACCACTGAATTTCAATAGGATATTTTTTCCCAATTCCTTTAGGCTCCATGGAAAGCCCAGCCTAAAATCACAACATTATTCTTTCATAAGGCACGTTTGGAGAATAATATCAGAAATGCTGCAACAATGTACCTTTACAGCCCAATTGAACGTGGCCCTTACTGGTGGAATTGGGTATGTTTGAATAGCGGGCTTTGTGAGAGACTGGATAATAGCTTCGGAGAGACAGATAATGATGGATGTTATGGATTTGTGAACTGGGGTTTAAAATGGTCCCCTCCTGCCCTCAAGCCTCCTTACACATACAAATGAAACAAAGCAGAGTTTAAGATGGGAGCATTAGTCTAGGCTGGTTGAAAAGCTTCCCCCTTATTGGAGAGGGTAAGCCTGCATCAGATGTGTTGAAATATCCTACTTGACCCTTGTCTAACCTTCAATCCAGAAGGCACAAAGTAGGATGGAGCTAATCCCGGCAAGTAGGTTTAAGCAAACAGACTAATAATTTACTACCTCTTGGAGAGCCCGGCTTTCCTCACTTTCCACGCACACACGGGTTTGAAAACAAAAGGCATATTAAAGCTGAGATAGTTACACAGAGAATATGAAACTCCACTTCAAATTCAGTGAAACCTTTCTCTCTCTTAACCAGAGGTGAGCACAGCAGCTGTTTCTTTACTGGTACAGATCATGGCATGTATTCGATGCATGACTTTCCCAGAATACAATATTGTGATTCTGCAGCAGGCTTTCCAGCTTTCACTGTTTACCTGAGACCTCAGTCCACCCTGCCATTTCTCAGGTGTCATCTACATATTCTTAATGGTGAAAATCTAAACATTCCCATTCATTTTGATCAGAGTTTTAGCCCTGATGAGGCTTTTATTTTTAAACAAAAATGTCTAAAGAGATGTGATTCTTCCAGGCTGGGGAAGCATGCTACAGGCACCTCTTGCCTACCTTTGCAATGTAAAAGAAGAGATTTTATTGTTCTTAATGGGAAAAGTGGAGAACGAGAACTCTGCAAACCGTGCCTGGTGATGAGAAATATTCATTCATAATTTTATAAGGGCCAGATTCAGCCAACTCTACTCAAGTTGAGTTGTCCGATCTTTCCAAGTAGTTCCAGTGAGCTAAATGGATGCACTGGCGAAGTAAAATGCTATACAACCTGAGTAAGAGTGGAAGAGTCATGCCCAATGGGAGCAAGTATGGCAGAATCTGGCCCTCAAGTATCACCTTAAAGAATCATATAGGGCTAGATTGTGAGATTCATTGAAAAGTTCTATTCTTTTTTTGAACATGGTAACTTTTGGAGTCAGCTGCTGCTCAATATGAATAAGGAAAGAGAGTCTAGCAGAACTTCCTGAACTTTAGGCAAAGTCTCAATGCAGATCCTAACTTTGTGACTGAGCTCTACCTCCAAGAGAAAACCCCTGCCAATTTTTGGGGGACTCCTAATCTGGTACCTGGTGGCCTGGATCCATTTCTGGTTACTATTAATACAGGACTCATGATGACTTCAGAGCTAATTTTGGTTTTATGAGCCAAGTCTGGTGAACTCCACCCACCAAGACAGACTTGAAGGACTAAAAGGCATGAGCTTTTGAGATAAACGAACCAAGGGTGCTGAGCCAAAGTCTCCTCTTATATACAATTATACAGGGTTGTTTGTGATAGCTCAGCAGTCCTGGGGCTCACTTCTAGTTTATGCCTTATGTTCCTAAAGCTTGTGCTTCAGGGTTTCAGCAGGCCACCTGCAGGGGTCAGGAACTGTTCCCCCAACCCAATATATTCTGGTAGGGTTTTTTTAATCGCCTTCCTCTGAAGCATCTTCAAGGATGGTCACGGCTGGAGATGGAACATTGGGTGGGATGGGCCATGTTCTGAGGTAGCCCCAAGCATTCTGTGTCTTAGATGCTTGGTGACTGGTTCTTGTTCATACACGCAGAGTCTAACAGATCAACATATCTGTGGTTGGGAAGAAATTTTCTTTCAGGTCAGATTGGCAGTGACTTTGGGGATTTGTTGCCTTCTTCTGCAGTGTGTGGATGATAGTCAATTGCCAGGATTATCTGGCACTGATGCATTTCGGTCCCTCCTATTTTCTGCCCGTGGCCCAACTCCTGTGGGTTGTAGTACTTTGGACTAATTTTGGTTGTTGGATTTTGGTGGACAGGACACCGGACTAGATGATCTGGTGGCCCCTTCTGGCCTTAAACTCCATGTCTCTAACACCGCTAAAGTCAGTGATTGTGCCTGGGTACAATGGAATGCAGAATACACACAAGGCCCTAGATATCATAAGAGAAACTGACTCAGTCATTTTCTATCCCTAAATCATGATTGGAATCATGCCCCTTCTTCAGAAGTACAGGCAGTTTACATCAATTGAAGACGTGTTTGTTACAACAGGCCTCCAAGAGCCTCGCATGAGCCAGAGGCTTTATTTTGTCAGGAATCCAGTTGAAGTTTAGGAGTACTTGTGGCACCTTAGAGACTAACAAATTTAGTTGCATCCGAAGAAGTGGGCTGTAGTCCACGAAAGCTTATGCTCTAATACATTTGTTAGTCTCTAAGGTGCCACAAGTACTCCTGTTCTTTTTACGGATACAGACTAACACGGCTGCTACTCTGAAACCAGTTGAAGTTTGTTGATCGGAGTTTGAGTCTCTGACCCTCTGGAGAATGTTGAACTTCCATAGATTATATGAATTTTCTGTTTTGGCCAATCAGCGACAAAAATGTAGCAGAGTATTCTAGCTGACACCCCAGAGTTGATGTCTATTGGAAAAGTGATTTTATTCTACTAGGAGACCATATAATTCCCACCACACTCAACTCTTTGGGACGAGTAAAGGAATAGAATGCAAACCACTAAACTACTTGGCAGGGATTGTTCATGTGCCAGT
Organism: Trachemys scripta elegans; assembly: GCF_013100865.1. Classification (NCBI taxonomy): domain Eukaryota; kingdom Metazoa; phylum Chordata; order Testudines; family Emydidae; genus Trachemys; species Trachemys scripta. The sequence goes on along the minus strand of NC_048307.1, from coordinate 75,165,096 downwards.
CCCTGCAAGTGGATCCTGAAACCCACAAAAAGTGAGTTCTGCAAGTCTACTCCTGGACTTCTGCAATATTCACTCTTTGGATAAAAGGGAACTAGGAAGGACAGGGAAGGGTCTTTTGTCCCTTTAAGTATGTACATAATGAATCAAATGTATCCTTTTCTGATTACATTCAAAGTAAAAAAAAAAAAGTTCAAAACCAGCAAGGGAACTGCAGTAAATTTCTGACACAATATTTTCCATTGTGCACCTCTATTTATTTTAATAGCTTGTCCCAGTGCAAAAAACTCTCTTTAAAGAGGGCACTAGTGAATACATTAACAATTGGAAGTAGGTAACTTAGACATACATGTATTCCCTTGAAATATACTGTGAGTTCATTAAAAAATACAGTCAATTTTTAATAGTAAAATCATTTTAACTTTGCTTATATGGTGCACATAAATCCTTCAGGCATGCATAGTCCCAGAGATGTATTCTTCCTTTTGCTCATGCTAGTGGCGCCTTAACCATCTAGAATCACCAGGAAGTCATCTTCATTCATGTGTATGTGTGGCAGGGAAAGCAAGTGCTGAAGATGCTACTGCATGCTGGAAGGTGTAGGAGCAGCCATGTGGCTCTGCATCCTGGGGGAGGAGATCATCCCTTCCCCAGCTTACCCTTGTGCCACTGGATAGTGGTGCCTGGGGGAGTAGGTCTGGGGTCACAAAAATGGAAATGAAGGAAAGCAAAGAGAGGGAGAGAGAGAGAGAGAGAATGCCCTAACACAGGCTGTTCCCAACTTTAGGCAAGTTTGGGGGTTTGGATGAAGTTCCGGGTCCATTCTTATCTGACCGATTTCTCCCACTCTTCTCCATACTGAATTTAGTGCCTTTGGCTGCTTCTTATTTGCAAAATGAGACTTTGTTGGACTTAATGGGGATTTCTCCCTTTCATAAAAGAAGCACCAAGGAGCACACGGAAACCTTATACGGTGATCATTTAATGGGATATGAAATCACGAGGATTCTAAGAGGGAGAAGGAGCCTACTTTAAATTAAAATCTCCATAAGTAGACTTTCGCTGAATAAATGGCATCTGAGGCACATAATATAATGATTCCTTTACATTGAGTCAACCTGCTCATAGTCACTTGCTGATAAAAAAAAAAAAAAGACTTTCTCAAGTAATAACTACAGGGCACCATCCAGAGCAGTGATATTAGGGGAAAAAGTTGGTGGACTCTGTTTCCACTCTAGTATTAAGCTGTTGGAATAGATGGAAGTTATAACAATCATAAACTACTCAGATACAGAATGCAGGATTAGTTTAGCAGCTACACACACACACACACACACATGCACACACAGAGAGTGGTACTCCTCCACCTCTCCACATCTAGATAACATTGATGACAGTGAATTGGTCCTGGAATACTGAGCTAGTGTTGTGACACATAAAGGTTTGCCACTTCATTTACTCTTAGAACTTACAGAATATATTACTGCCATTGGAGTCAAATAGTTTGAAACAGTACTAGTACAGCTGCCATGTGAGGAAGAAAAGCTGCACATCTTCCATTCATTTATTCTGTTCCTGGGGTGACAATAGCCTCACTGTTTTGCTGTGCTCTCAGTTTGCTATAGAAATCTATTTCCATAGGAATGATAGGTTTTTTTCCTTCATTTTGTATGCACACTGATTAGTTTTTGTAGGGTTGCTCATGGTATGAAAGCAGACAGGGCAAAGTGGCTTGTTTTCTAGAGTTGTTCATGAAATCTAAGTTGCCGTCCATGCTGTAGTTTTTCAGGGTTCCACGAATGTTGCTGGTGCTGACTTTTCCAGACGGTAAAGAAAGAGCAAGGAAGAATTTGTAGCTAATGATATTGCAACACTAAAACAGCTAAACATAAACTTGATATAAATTGGGTTGAGTTTGGAGAAGACTATGTCCAGAGTCAGTTACCCAACCCTTCTACCAAACCTATTGGTTTTATTATCCAGTGCTTTGATTTCCTTTCCTTCTAGTATTATTTGAAGCTGAAAGCTTCACCATTGTGTTTATGAAAGATGTCTATTTAGTCTAGCTCACTTTGACTAACCTATTATTCTGTGTATAGTAAGTATTAGCATTTGATAGAGAAGTCACTGTAAAATGTTATACATAACACCAGCAATGAGAATTCACACCTCTTTCTTTGCTATTAATTTTTATCTTCCTTGTATTAGCCACTTGTCCCAAATTTCCAAGGTCTGCGTCCTTCATTTCACTCTTATCAACTGGAAAGGAATACCAGCCATGAGGCTGTTATGTTAAGCACATTTCTATAAGAAAGTATTGCTTTAACAAGGGTGAAAAATGCTCTCTTTGGAAGAGCAATTATCATGAAAGATTCATTATCAAAAGAATAGTTACCTAAAGCAGAAAAGTATGAATAGTCCCACTAATTCACTCTGCTGACAGAGTATGACAGCAATTCCAAGATGAATGTATTTGAAAGGTTTATTAGGTTTTCCCCCCTGTATGCCATGAAAACATACAAAAACATGGTTGATCTGTTTATGCATTTCTAATGTGCCTATCACTGTGTTATCTAGGTATGTAGAGGCAGGTTCTCTGCTCAAACAGGCTGGTGACTTCATAGGTGGTACTCTGATTTACATCAGCTGATGATCCGGTGCTGTAGTTCTAGACCAAAGGGCCAAACTCTTTTCCTCTCCTTATTTGTTCCATATTTATTTCCACTGTTATTTTTAGAGCCTCCAAAGTAGACATGAAACGTATATGGCCCACATTATGTTCATTTTTGGCACCTGACTCACCCATTGGCTTGCTCTGTGTTCAAGGGACAAATCATATTTTCAGTACTTAACTTACCGCACAAGGTGTTGTGAAGATACATAAATTAAGATTTGTAAGTGCTTTGAGAGCCTCTGATGAAACATGTGATATCAATACAAAATACTATAGTTTTCACTATATATGACACAGGATGACTTATGTCTATTGGATTTAAACTATGGGGTTTTGTTGAGTTTTGGTAAAGCTTGAATCTGGTCAGTTGAAAAGATTTTTTCTTAAATTAAGCCATAATGCCCCTTTTAGATAGCTAATTAAGAAGACCAGTGCCAGTATAGTGACCAACTCTGTTGATTTTTGCCACCATGCCAGTATTGGGCAGAAGCGCAGGATCAAATTCTGAAGTCTTTCATCATGCACAAAGTTCTCATTGAGATCAATGGAAGCTTGATTAAATAAGAAACCATAGAAATGTAGCACTGGTAGTGACCATGATAGGTTAGGTTAGTTAAATCCTCAGAATTAGGCCCGTAGGTAACTGGGCAGGATGGGAACAAGAAGAAGACAATTGTATCTTTCCAATTTCTGCCATTATATAAATGTTGTTTTTGTTAGGATGCCTTCCCTCTTCCCTTACCCCCCAAGCAGTTCATAGACAATAAAACACTAGGAATCCCTGAAGAGTGGTAAACGCTGACATGATTTAAGGAGGAAGACTCTGATAAGAAGATAAAAATCTAATAAACAGAGTCTAGAGAACCTTGGCAAGTCTCAGCTGCTTGCCAGTGTAAGCAAAGCCCCTCCCAAGGAAAACAAAAGGAGACTTAATCTCAAGGACATTCCACTCACAAACCATCTGAAGGAGAAAGTTAAGGCCGTGACCTCTGCAGTCTGAAGTTATGAGCATACTGACAAGAAAATATTTGACTTGGTTCAAGAAGCAAAATCAGTCATTGGATTTTTTAATATCTTTTTTCCTCAATAAAACACAAAAATAATATAGTTGTGTGTGTGTGTGTGTGTGTACCCATATAGTCTTTCCATTTGTCTAAACAGAGGGTATATACATATGTACATGATATATGTATATTATGTGAACATGGTGTATTCATTCAAATATCTACATCAAAAATTTACCAGAGATAAATAAGTTAATTGTAGATGACTGCTGGATGTTTTGACCAGATAAACACAGTGCCAAAGGATTAAATGATGCATCTGTGCTCTAGCCTTCATCTCCCATTGTACGCATTCTCTAAGGTACTGAAAAGCCTTGCAAAGATAGCTGTGTTGTAATCAGTTGGAGAGATTTCTGAATTCATTCAGGTAAATCAGGAATCAACCCAAAATTCCTCACAAAATAAAGCCAAAGCTTTCTCAGGTTTGAAAAAAGTTTTAATAAGTTTTCCCACCCAATATTGCTCATTCTTAAGCCTTCCTATAGACTAACTGGTGCCAGATCATAAGAGGAAATGCCAACATACATTTGAGAAAACTTTTCCGGCCCTAGCAGATGCAAAAAATGCCAGAAGTCATGTTTGAAAAACCTGTTCTTCTGAGTTTTCTGTCCCAGTTTACCAGAGTCATGGGCAAGCTTTCAAACTTGTGGGTGCTTATGTGATATATACTTCTCAGCTTTTTTGGTAACCTTATGGCATTTTGTAATTCTTTGTCCCAGCTCTGTAATTCACTGTGCACTGGAATGGTGAATGCTCAGCCTGTCTTTTTATTTAAGCCCAAACTAAAGACATATGGGTGAAAATTTTCAAAAGTTAAGCTAAGCTAAGCACCTATATACCTTATATCTTGGTTCCCACCCTATTAAGATCCTTCACAACCATGTCTCATTTACATGTAAGGGCTGTTATAAGCCCATCAGTAACCTCAGAGTTCCCTTATGCATGGCCACTGCTTAGACTTAAGTGACAGACCTTATGCTCTATAGACTGCTACGCTACCAACTGAGCCACAGCAGAAGCTCCTTAACTAGCTTGGTAAGGGATATGCTATGCTTGTCTCAGCTTTAGGTTGCCCTTTGCCTAGCCATAAAGTCTATGAACTGGCCCCGATTCTGCTCAGGACCCCAAGTTTATCCTGAGCCTTGAACCAGATCAAGCCCTATTTTGCCATTGCTCTTCAAGGAGCAGGTAGGGATGTTTCTATAGAACAATTCACTAGGCTTGTACATTGTACAAAGGAGCAGGGGATGAGGCAAGCAAGGTCTGTTATTGGCAGATTTGGGGTTCAGTCTGGAACTAGACTAACATCCATCAGAATTCTGATCTAGTCTGAACTGTACCTGTCCTTCCAATAACCTGCCTTGTTGTTGTGGCACCTGATGGCATTTTCTGCCGTGTTGTGTAATGACTTAAGGGCTGTAATGGGTTGCATGCTGTTAAATGTCATCAAATGCCATGAATCATAAACAATTCTGGCTTCTAAACTAGGGATTAGGGATATTTATGAAGTTTAGTCTCAGTTTGGGTTTTCCAGACCCTTGAAGTTCAGAGGGGTGCTTTCATTCTTCCTTTTTTTGTATTGCACCAGCTGCTTCCTGCTGCCGTGATTGACTCTGCTGCTAATATTCCCGAACTACAGAGCGGGATGTTAATCCAAAGGAGTTGACCGTCTGAACTGATTGCCTGCTGACAGCCAGTGTAAAACTCAAATGCACGAGGACTGCAAGATACTAAGATTAGATATCAGAGAAAAGAAAGCTACAACTGTTTCTTCTCCCCACTTGAATAGGCAGGAAACAGACCCACTCTATATCAACTCACTCGTAAGTACAATTTCTGGTTTCCCAAATTTTGTAATGTTAAAAACCTTTTAAGAATCTTATAAGAATGAAAACAGTTTTGATGAAGAAGCCACAAAGCACAAAGATAAAACAAGAATAAAAGGGACAAGGCATTTATGGTTGGTTGTTACAGTCTTAAACAAAATTAAGTAAACCCAGTTAAGGCAAACACTGTAACAGGACACAGCTGTTACTCTCCATATGTACAATGATTCAGATTGCTAGATGGACGGCGCGGATCCATTACATGGGCCAAATCTCATGGTCCTTATTCAAATTTGACCCAGGCAAACTCCCATTGAGTTAAATAGGAGTCTGCCTGAGAAAGGACTGAGGGTTTACCCTATATTCTGTGCTTCACTTCTCCTGAGAGTTGTAACACATAGACTGTCCACGGGGGAAATTCGTTCCTGTGCAGAGGGCCTTTCAAAATCAAAGTTCCCAAGGCCCAAATGGAAGCCCTTTTGCCAAACCAGTAGCAGTTAGTACTAAATTTTCCTGAGCACCAAGTTGCCTTTTTCCTATCTAAAGGATCTGAACTGGACCAGATTCTGCTCAGAATCAAGCTTATCTTGGGTCCTGAACAGGATCAAGTCTTATATTTCCTATGCCCTATGAAGAGCAGGGGAAATGAAATCAGGGTTTTAATATTTTGTACAACTATTAGGAGCTTGGGGTGGAACTGCAGGGGCTGAGACGAGGGAGGCGGGGTTCTGTTAGAAGGAATTTAAGCTCAATTTGAGGGGTTTGAGGGTTTAGCAGAGATTTAAGAGGGAGATAGTACGTAAATCCTGATCCTTGGCACAGTGGGGAACTTCATCCAAGATGCGTAAAGCTTGAGGCAACACTGAGGAGTAAACATTAACTTCTGTTCTCATAATAACTCTGATTTTGTACCGGATTTGACCTGTTGGTGTCCTTGATACAACTGGTTCTTATCTCTCATTCCCCTTTCCAATACTGAGAGAATGCCAGCCCTTAAAGGTCAGGAATGAGCACTTCCCAACCTGGAGGAGGAGAACATCATGGGTTTTCTACTCCAACAGCCTAGTGTTCTGAGGATAACTAATCCTAAATCTTGCACCCTAGTCACTGTGTACCAGGTGCTAAGCAATGAGTCAGGCTGGCCTCTGCTAGAAGAAGATAGGCTATTTACATTTTTAGTTCAGAGATACTACTGTGTAAAGAGGTGGATGGAGGACAGATGTTTTCATCTTCTCCTGCATTCTCCCATGCCATCCCTTGTGCCTGGAACACCATCCCTTCCTTATCCTAATGTACCAGGTGCCCACCCTTCTTTCAAATCCCCATCACAACCCACTTCTTCCAGGTAGCTAGAATCATTGCTAATTTGCTTTAGTGAAAATACCATTCATCACCGGACACTGTAAAATAGAATCCTTTTCTAGCTCTCCCAGTGCATTCTGGGTTGCCCATCTGTTTAGTATGTAAGATTCGTCAGCTGGGGCCAGGTGTTTTTATGAGTTAGGCAAGAACATTGTTGGCTTTTAACAAAAACAAATAATCATTAATAACCACAAGTTATTTCAAATGGTGAGTAACAGCAGTACAGTAGGTGGGTATATGTCTGGACTCCTGTCTATGTAAATAAACTGATTTAATCCCATTGAAGATGAGCACCTAACTTCTTTAGGTATTTCTAGAAATCCTAGCCCCAGGCACCTTTTTTAAACCAAGGACTTAAAAGAAAACAATATGCATTTATATGGTCCTCAGCTGCTAAGCTGTGCACTTAGAAATCTATGCAACCATCCATCCCCCTGCCATCTCCCTCCCCTACACTTCCTAAACTTGTATTAGGAGCCAAGGAAGAAGTCAGAGGCAGTTATTGTGCACAAATCATCCGCTGGCTGAAGTTTTTGGTGGCAGCCAAGAGAGAAGAAGGAAAAAAATTAGAAAAATTTCAATTTCAGGACCATTATTATTTTCATTAATCATAAGAGGCGCTGTCACCCCTGTCCTTATTCTTTAGAGGGAGATCTATTATACGGTCCATTTAGTCCAAGCCATATTACCTCATATGTTTTCCTGGCTGACCAAATAAGACTTAAGAGATAAAACAATTTACTGTTCATTATGATCCGTGTCACTGGAATCAATCTATTAACCTACATTAACTGGATATGTGATGATAGCTCACATACACGCTTCTCCGATTTAAAAAAAGAAAGAGAGGATATGGGAGGGGCTGGGGGCCTGGAAAAGGGGGGAGAGTGAGATGGAGAGAGGAAAGGAAATCAAGGCCCATAAAGTGCAGTAGACGTATAATTTGCCAAGCGAATACAACTTCATTTTCCAGCGGCCACTGCTGCGCCCTCCACATCTTCACGCAGCCCCTGACCTGTGAAGAATTCTAACAAATTGGCTTCTATTGTGAAGCCAAAAGGTGCCATCAATGAAGGGACGGTTCGCTGGTCCTAAAGTATGATGGGAAATCGCAGGCTGGAATAAAGAGCTGCAGTTTTATGAAGTTAACCCATTGAGGTTAAATCTAAGCAGGGAGGCTGGGGCGGCAGATCACCCCTTTGGATGGCTTAATCAGGAGAAGAGAATTTATTCAGATGTGTTGCCCAAACGAGGGGAAGCGTTCTTTACCAAGCTAAGTAGAGAGAAGAAATTATCTCTTGTTCACAGACAGCACAACTTCTCCTGCTGTGCCAGGGGGCAGATTCATTCTCTCCCTTTTGCTCTCTGTGCTTGATAGATTGTAAGCATCTTGAGGGAGGAAAGTGAATCAATAGGTGGTCGTCTTGATGCTCTCTTGCACAGCAAAAATAACTTTTGAGTAAACAGTCAATGAGTTAAGATAGTGTCAGACATATGCAGCTCAATCATTCTATTTATTCTGCATTTGCAATTGCTTATTAAGAGCTCATCTGTGTGCCGGCTCATGTTTTTTTAAAGCCCCTTGTGAGATGGCAGAGTTCAGTTTGGGGTTGGTGACTAGCATGTGTCTGCTTTGTGCTGACTATCACACACACCCCCTTGTATTGAATGCTAGTCTGAATCAACCAAACTGCCACACAGATTAGCACTCTTGATTCACAGTTTGAGCAGGTTGCACCCACTATGAAATACTCACCATCTGCTTCTGACCTAGGGCACTGCATGGGCCACATTCTGCTCTCAGTTATACCAGTGTAAATCTGGAGTGATTCCATTTAAACTCCAGAATTTGGCTTTGTGTATGCTGGAGAAATAAGGGGGTGGTGCAAGACATGGTTGCAGTAACAAAATGGTAGCATTTCACAGGGAATTTTCGCAGCTAATTATCTGCAGGTATGAGGGTGGTGAATACTGAGCCTAAAATTTGTTACAATAGTTTGGGTTTGATTTTAATTGGGAAGGTTGGCAAGTTAGGGGAATCTACTTTAAAAGTACTGGACTGTGACACCAATGTAAACCCAGAGTGACTCCAATGGACCAAATTCTGTTAATGTGTGTTAATCTGGAGTTACTCCACTTTCTCCCTCGCACACTGCCCTCCTGGTTCTGTTTCCAAGTTCCTTTAGTCATCATGCTGCCCCAGATCCTTAAAGGTGTTTAGGCAATGGAAATGAGGAGCCTAAATACCTCTGAGGATCTGGGCCGTGGCATCTGCTGCCCTCTGCTGTGCCAGCTCTCTCATTCCTTGTAAAAGCAGGCAAGGTACTGAGAGTCATGGACATCCATATGCTCCAAGAACAGATCCAGCTCTATTTAAATCAATGTAAGTCTTCCCAGTGACCTCAAAAGGGTTGTATTAAGTCTTAAGTACATTACTGAGTATGCTGTGAGTATGCCTACAAAGTAACATAGTAACTTCTTCCCCAGTTCCCATAAGAACAAGAACTAAGTGAGCAACCGTGTTCACAATAAATAATAGTGAGTAATATCTTGAGAGGAATCTTATTATTATTCTTTGTATTGCGGTGGTGCTTACCTAGAGGCTCCCAATTGAGATCGAAGAGCCATCAGACCAGGTACTGTTCAAACCGAAATTGACTGCCCCTGCTCCGCAGTCTTTATCATCTAAATCAGTGTTTCCCAAACTTGGGACGCCGCTTGTATAGGGAAAGCCCCTGGCGGGCCAGGCCGGTTTGTTTACCTGCCGCGTCCGCAGGTCCGGCCGATCGCGGCTGGTAAACAAACCGGCCAATGAGAGCTGCTGAAAGCGGCAGCCAGTACGTCCCTCGGCCCGTATTGCTTCCAGCAGCTCCCATTGGCCTGGAACAGCAAACCGTGGCCAGTGGGAGCCGCGATCGGCCGGACCTGCGGACGTGGCAGGTAAACAAACCGGCCCGGCCCGCCAGGGGCTTTCCCTACACAAGCGGTGTCTCAAGTTTGGGAAACACTGATCTAAATAGTTACAACAAACAAAGAGTCGGAGGGAGAAGAGAGGCAAAGTGACTTGACCAAGGTAGGTCAGTAGCAGAGTCAGGAATAGAACAGCAGTCTCCGGAGTCTTCTATCCACTGGATCACACTGATGCTCAATCTAAGCTCTGTAAAATGTGAGGTTTATTGTTGTAACCCTTTTTCTTCTTCACTATTTCCTTTCCCAACTGTTTGCTAATGCCACTCATTGCATCACATCTAAGATTAGATTGTAAAATCTTTGGGTTTGCACACCATAGTCCTAAATCTAATCTCACACTGGTTTTACACAGGCATAACTCTGTGGCCATCCCCTGAGATAATCCATGGTCCAGTGGGGGAGACATTACACTGGAGAACAAAGGATTTCGCTTCTATTCCTGCCATATGACTTTTGACAAGTCACTTCATTTATGTGTGCCTCAGTTTTCCTTTCTGTACCATGGAGAGAACAACCCATATCCATTTTTGTTAAGCACTTGGAGATTCTCAGATGCAAACCACAAGATGAGAGCTACCCTAGTGTAAGTGAAACCACAATCAGAGTTTTTTTTCTTCTCAGCCATGTTGATGTAACTCCAGTGATTTCTGGAGTTACTCCAGATTTGCACTGGTGTTAATGAGAGGAGAATCAGGCCCCCATGTCTTTCCGTGTGTACTATAAAGTGGCAAGACACATTGGAGTGTTGTAAAAATAAATAATAAATCTGACAATAATAATAACAACAGTAAAAATCAATTATAATATCAATCTAATTTGTTGGGCAAATGTAAGGCTGTTCAGTTTATGCTAAGAGACATCAAGGACTAGATTTTTGCCACCCTTACATACATCAAGTCATGGATGGGGCTAAATCTCCATGCCCAAGGACTCCCCAGCTGCCCTTTTAGGGCAGCACTACAGCTTTTTTCCACTGCTGAAGCATTGCAATGGGCATTACTGTAGGGCAAGATCTGTGCCCAAGCCTCTAAGGCCTTTATTTCTGGGGGAATTCTGCGCCAAAAAATTAAAAATTCTGTATACAATATTTTAAATTTCTGCAAATGTTATTAGTCAAAATAATACTACATAATGATGCCAGTTTCAATTATTTTGGTCATTTATTTCAAAATACCTGTCAACAAGTATGTCTCTAACAGTTTAAACATGTAAACAATTTCCCCCAGGAAGACAGAGTTAAAGAAACCCCTATGACAACCCAGATCCCGTTTTTCTGCTTCCCCCACCCTGAGCCCAGCCAGGGGGCCAGACACCCACAACCCCTCACTTCTAGAGCCTAGCTGCACCCCCCCAGCCAATACACCCAAAACCCCTACCCCCAGAGTCCAGCTGTGGGAGCCTCCGTCCCAGATACCCACACCTCCTCCCCGCCAGAGCTCAGCCATTGGGCCTCCCTTGCCCAGATACCCACACTGGCCCCCGAGCCCAGCCATGGCCCACCCAGCCATGCGCCCCCCCCCCCAGCACCCCCCCCCTCAGAGCCCAGCTGTGGCCTCCCCTCAGCCCAGACACCTCCCAAGCCCCTCAGGACCCAGGAATGCAGAGGGAGAAACAGCCTGATGCTCATTCCCAGGCCTGTGGACGCTGCCATCTCCTTCCCTCAGGGCTTGCTGGGAACTGCAGCTGCTAGGAACTCTACTCTCCCCCCCTCACCACACCTCCCCCCCATCCCCCGGCAGTGTCTTCTATGTGTGAGCTGGGCTCCGCCAGGTCCAGCAGCCCTGGGGGGAAGGAAATTCTGCATGCACAACATTAATTTCCGCAAAATTCTGCATTGCACAGTGGCTCGGAATTCCCCCAGGAGTAGGCCTTATAATATTAATTATGATATTTTCCTCTCCTGTTTCCAATAGAACTCGTGGAGAAATGGATGGTTTAGGAAACTGGGAATGGAATACAAGGCCTTTCATGATCAGGCTATTGTATCAATCCAGCTCAGACTGGTAGTAATTGAACATTATTCAATTTTTAAGAGATATGCCATGTAAGAAGGAAATCTGTGTTTCAGATGTTGTTGTTATTATATTATTACAATCTTAGTTCCTATTCATGGACCAGGACCTCACTGTATGAGATGCTAGATAGTATGTCAAACTCTGTGTGTGTTATAATGTTATACATGAGAACTGTAATAGGATCAATTTCATATTATTTCATAGGAGTCCACATTATAATCTCACAAAAGTGCAATAGGCAGAGCATATGCATTAAGGTCCCTTTTCTTGCACAAACTCAGACTGGAGTAATTGGGAGTTTTGTGCAAGTAAGGACTTGATTTAAAATGTGAGACTTAAACCTCAGGATTTGCCTTTACAAGTTAAAGAGATATATGCAATGAGTTGGTGGGTCCCAGTACTTTTATATTGACAGTTTCAGCAGTAAGAGGAAGGATTAAAGAGGTCATGGAAACTATTTCCTCATCCCTAAATATGATTTCTTCAAAAGATAGTGGAAATACAGTATTTATTTGTTAATTCATTACTTGTGGGTAGTGTTGGAAAATTTGTACCGGAACCTGTTATGTGGATAAATAAGGAAGTTTATTTTCAAAGATTGAGAATCCAGAACCTTATATGGGTACTCAATGCGGTTGATTAACAAACGAACACTAGATAGAATTCTGTTACCTGGCTGGCTAATCAAAAAGGACAGTGCTCGTAATACCAAATTAAGAGAACTCTTAATGTTTGTTTATTTCAGGTGGAGATCAGAGAGAACTGATGCTTCTGAGTTAAGCAGACAGAGGGAGACTAAAGTCACAAGTTTCTCCACTGGAGCTGCTAGGGCCCCAGGGAAAAGCAGAGAAGTTAATGTACTGGAGATTTTGCTAGTCAGCGTTTGATAAGGAGGATAAAAGTTGTGAGTGTATGAATGCCATGATCCCAGACTTTATTCCCTCTCCAGAGCATACCCCACTGCAACCTCAAAATCAGAAAATTAAACTGAAAGGAAATGTTTGTGCTTACAAAATAGCAATCCATTATTGAGAATGGAGATATTTAACCAATAAATGATTCCTTAAGGGTCTTTTGCTGGAGCTACAAAAAGAGCTGCATGCTGTTAAATGACCAAGAACACCTACTGAAAATGTCATGCTTACAAACAGTGCAGGAGATTATTTGCTAACTGACAAAGGTCCACAAATAAATCATGTCCCATGATCCCCTGGCACAGTAGAAATTCAGGGTCAAGATGGGGTGGAGAAGAAGAGAAAGCGGGCATGTCAGGAAGGGAAAAAGCATAGCTCAAGCATTCTGATGCCTCAGCAGTTTTGCACTCCTGCAATAGCTGTTGAATCAGGGGTGCAAATTGGACTGCCTTAGCCTGCCCTTGGGCCCACGTTAGCCCTGGCAGCCACTAAATAGTGGAAGCACAGGCCCTCTCTTTTCTGTCCTGGTTCTGGCATTTGGACATTTTAGGAGAGGAATATTGGTGGATGAATGTCAAAAGACTCAGAGTTCAAGTTATTGCTATTAATTAGTCTATCTTTAGGTTTGACTTGGATGAGCACTTACAGGGGGGAATACCTTACCTGAATTTTCTGCACTGCTTTAATCTGTTGAATTTTTGTGGTGACCAAGCAGTCTGAAAGATTAAAACTGTGTTCTTTATTTCTTTTAATTCACAAAATGTATCAGTGCCACCATCTTGCTTCCTCTCCAAGCCCCCTCTAGAGTTCTGAAAAAGTACAATGCGTCTATTTACATCTGCTCTATCGCTAGGCTCTCTCATAACTTTGCCACGCTTCCAGACTCGATGCAGAGAAAATACTGAGCATTTCTGTTTCCAGTCCCATCCAAACCCAAGAAACAGAGAAACAGTGAAAAAACAAAACAAAGCAGAACAAAAAATGATTGAACTTTTCAGAATCTTTCAAAAGGCTAAGTCCTTTAAGAAGCACAAAAGACCTTTTGTATCTAACACCTAGATAGTAAAACCTCTGGGGCAGGTGTGGTCATTTTATTACTTGTCGGTACAATACGTAGCACAATCAGGCCAAGAACCTTAACTGGGTTCCTAGGTGCTACCATAATATTAATAATAAATAGGCATTGATTTAGGAAATTAGACCTATTTTTCTGAACTAGTTGAGTCATCTTGTCTAGCTAGTCAAAAAAAATTCTATTGTGATGGTTTTTCAACAGACCATTATTTTCTTTCCAACAAAATGGAAAATTTCACAGTTTTTGTAAAAAAACAAAAACAAATGGGAGAATAATTGAAAACCAAAAGTGTTTCAATTATTGGGGTTGCGACAAACACATACAACTTTCTGGAAAAAAAAAATTCAATGGCAAAAAATGCATTGAGATTTTTCATGGAGAAAATAATTTCTCAACCAGCTCTGTTCATCCTTCCATCCATCCATCCATCTTAAATCTAATCTAATCTAATCTAATCTATCTAGGTGTTTATACCAGTCATTATCTTTATTTTAGCACTTCTGGATACCTGAATATTGAATGAAAGGGAAATCAATTCCTTACTTTCCCAGTTATAATGATCTTCAACTGAGACCTCTGCTGGAGGAGGAATGTCATCATAACATTGTCTATGTTTGGGCACACTACAGCAATGTGATTGTTATAGCCATTGAAAAAGCTAATTCTATTTCTCATGAGAAGTCAAGGTTACCAGCAATCATGACAACCATAGCTAAGCATAGCCAATATTCCCACTTCGGGGAGAAGTAAGCACCGACACTTGAATTCAAGGATCTGAGTTCCATACATCCGAAGGTAGTTCCCACTATCAGTTTTGCTTAAGCAGACTGCAGGGTCTGTTGCTGAATGCACCATTTTAAGATCCACTAGTTCTGCCTGGTCACAGAGATCTCTGCCTACTTTAGGCAGTCCATCATGACAATTTGCAACAGGAATTAAATTAACCTGTAGCACTATAGGCACACACAGACACAGAGCCTGCAGATGCTGCACTTGAAACACATCAGAGTCATTAACACTGATAAAAATGAGTCATGACATTTGAAACTTAAATATATATAACAAAACATCCATCTGACTTTAGAGTTTCCAGTCAGATGAACTTCATTTCTCCTCTGTCCCAGGACATGGAAAGTCTTTCTCTGTGACAGACTCATAATCAGCCACATCCTCACTCATTAGTATGCTGTCCTCAGCCAGCGCTGGCACACAGACCATCCGGAGACATTTTTCTTTGTCTTTGTGGCAGCTGATCTTTCTAGTTCGGCCCCACTCAAGGAACCTAGCTCTGTACAACAGCTGCCAAGAAATCAAGTTGTAGTGGCTGAGGAACTTGGTGCCTTCATCAATTAACAAGCGACATGGGAAGATGCTGGAAGAGCATATGGTATTGCTGATTGGTGTCACTGGCATTCTCTTACTCATAAGAGTAGTACCTAGGCTGGTAGATAATGACAGATAGAGAGCTAAATGTGTCCTCAAGTATAAAATCAGTCATTATATTGAAGTCAATGGAGTTATTCCATATTTACATCAGAGTAACTAAGGGTACGTCTACACTACCCGCCGCATCAGTGGGTAACGATCGATCTATCGGGGATCGATTTATCACGTGTAGTGTAGATAAATCAGGGGTCGGCAACGTTCGGCACGCGGCTCGCCAGGGTAAGCACCCTAGTGGGCCGGGCCAATTTATTTACCTGTTGACGTGGCAGGTTTGGCCGATCGCGGCCCCCGCTGGCCGCGGTTTGCCGTCCTAGGCCAGTGGGGGTGGCGGGAAGCCGCGGCCAGCACATCCCTCGGCCCGTGCCGCTTCCCGCCGCCCCTATTGGCCCGGGATGGTGAACCGCGGCGAGTGGGGGGGGCGATCGGCCAAACCTGCCGCGTCAGCAGGTAAATAAACTGGTCCGGCCCGCCAGGGTGCTTGCCCTGGCGAGCCGCATGCCGAACGTTGCCGACCCCTGCGATAAATCGATCCCCGATCGCTCTCCTGTTGACTACTGAACTCCAGCTCGCGAGAGGCGGAAGCAAAGTCAACAGGGGAGCGGCGGCTGTCGATCCCGCACCACGAGGACACGAAGTAAGTGATTCTAAGTCGATCTAAGATACGTCGACTTCAGCTACACTATTCTTGTAGCTGAAGTTGCGTATCTTAGATCGATTCCCCCCCCCACCCCCACCCCGCCCCAGTGTAGACCAGGCCTAAGAGCAGACTCTGGTAGAGATAAATGGTGTTGTTATTAATAAATGGAATGCTTCATTAGATAGAATTGAACCCTGCAATGTTGACACTACACAGCACACTCAGTAGACAACATGTAACAGATGTGAGTCGCATTGCTTAATGCATGACTGGAAAGTGCTCCGATACTATGGTAATGTGTGGACCTTAAGAACTTATAGAAAACAGAACACAAAAGGCAATCTGGGAGGAATTTATTCCTGGAAAAGTTGCAACAGAGTGGAGATTTCTAGATGCAGGCAAGGAGTAACAGGAGGGAGTGATAGCTCAGTGGTTTGAGCATTGGCCTCCTAAACCAAGGGTTATGAGTTCAATCCTTGAAAGGGCCATTTAGGGATCTGGGGCAAAAAAAAAATTGGTCCTGCTAGTAAAGGTAGTGGACTGGCCTTGATGATCTTTCAAGGTTCCTTCCAGCTCTATGAGATAAGTATATCTCCATATTTTATTATTATCCTTCTTGCTGTAGCAGGCCTCACAGTGAGGGGCAGGAACCCCACTAACGGGATCTCATACTTTATTGTGCAGAAGTCCTGCAATCTAGGGGCTGGTGAGCAAGATTCAGGTGTCTTGCCCTACCTACTCAAATGACTCTGTTCCCCCCGTCCCATACACACCGTGGCAAAACTTGCCTCTTTCCTGGAGTTTGACTTTATTAACAGATAAATCAGTAATAAGACAACATGCTCCCCAGTCCAAGCACTTTCCCCAGATGTAGTTCCTCCTTCTTAATGAAGGCTGCTTGCCCCACCCCTTAGGGTCTCTCTGTATCAGACACAAAATCCCTCTGTCAAGAGTGACTAGCTGTCAAGCCAAGTTCTATTAAGGCTTAGTATACATGGCAGATGCTATGGGTGGCTTCACCCTCAGCCTTCAGGACAGAAATTAGCTCCTCCCTCTCCTGGTCCAGTCTGGGGTTTGTCCACCCCGTCACAGTCATTATGTGTATCGCAATCTGTGGGATTATGAGGAATAGCATAGATGGAAACTTTAGTAGGATTGCACACAGTCGAACCCGGTCCCTATAACACGACAGAGGACTATAAGAGTGCAGGATTCTTGTTCTGTGTCATCCTGACCTAAACTCAGGTGCTAGAATCCTTCACAAAGATGCATAGTAATTTCTGTTTACACAGATTGGCTGTTCAATTTAGTTAGCTCTAACCAAGATACAAGAGGTTGTGCTGTGTCTTGCTGAGGTGGAGGGAACTAAGGGCTGGAACAGAAGAAGTCCTGCAGGGAAAACTCTAGGAAGAGCCTAGATCAGTGGTTGGCAACCTCTGGCACGCGGCTCGCCAGGGTAAGCACCCTGGCGGGCCGGGCCAGTTTATTTGCCTGCTGACGCGGCAAGTTCAGCCAATCGCGGAAGCTGCGGCCAGCACATCCCTCACCCGTGCCACTTCCCACCGCCCCTATTGGCCTGGGACGGCGAACTGTGGCCAGTGGGGGCCGCGATCGGCTGAACCTGCCGCATCAGCAGGTAAATAAACTGGCCCGGCCCGCCAGGGTGCTTATCCTGGCAAGCCGCGCGCCAGAGGTTGCCGACCTCTGGCCTAGATTGAGGGAGAAAGCTTAGGTTGAAATATATGTTCAGAACAAGGTGAGAACATTATTTCCTATCTTACTGAATGAACAACTGTTGTATTACACAGAGGGATAGATGCAGTAACAGCTGGATGCTCAAGTCAATCCTTGTGTAGCTCCACTGACGTTGCTGGAGTGAATGGGATTCAAAATGTTAGGCACTGAGTTATTCAGCTCCCTAGGCTTCGAAACCAATTCCAGCCCTGTCCTAGTTTAATACAGGATGCTGTGCTGATACACTGATGTGCAGTGGAGAACTGGGCTGACCATTAGGGTATATCTATATTGCACACTATGTCCAGGCTCTGACTCAGGTTTGAGTCCAAGCAGCCCTTCAGTCCACTCACAGGTCCTAGGATTCTATCTGGGGCTAGGTCAGCACCCAAGTCCCGCTGTGACTCAGGACCAAGCCCTGTCATTTTACAGCGTGGACTCAGGTCAAGCCGCAGGCCTGAGTCAGAAGGTCTGCGTAACACAGTGTGGATGTGCTAGCACGGTTGTGAGACCTGTGTCCAGCAATTGTAAACCCAGGCTTACAATGAGTGTAGACAACATACCCATAGAGGGCTGCATTTAAAATGATGAGAAGCTGACCCGGTGGTGTAGCATTACTGGGAGACTCTAGGTGATCTTAGGACTCCAAAGAAGGCCTCAGAAGAGAGGTTATTCTAAGCTCATAGTCAAAGTGCTATACAAATATTAATGGGTGACTCCTCCTGGCCTGCATTACTACTTTACAGTTGAAGAGCATGAGGTGCTGTGACGGGGCACACCTATCATACCCCCGCCTCTTCCATGAACACAGACAGCTCTGAGACCTTTCTTGCAAACACTGGCATGGACTTTATTTACAGGGTCTCAATCCCTCCTCCAATACATATCAGTGCATTTGCCTCTTTGTACTGTTTTCCAGCTTTCTCGGCCCTTTTTTAATGGGGAGGGGCTGACATGTCTCTACTCAGAAAACTCCCCTTGCCTTTGCCTACTCCTACTCCTAGGCTAGGTCTATACTACCCGCCTGAATCGGCGGGTAGAAATCGACCTCTCGGGGATCGATTTATCGCGTCCCGTTGGGACGCGACAATCGTCCCCGAATCGGCGCTCTTACTCCACCAGCGGAGGTGGGAGTAAGCGCCGTCGACAGAAAGCCGCAGAAGTCGATTTTGCCGCCGTCCTCACAGCGGGGTAAGTCGGCTGTGATACGTCGAATTCAGCTACGCTATTCACGTAGCTGAATTTGCGTATCTTAAATCGACTCCCCCCTGTAGTGTAGATGTACCCCTACTCTCACTCTCTTCTCCCTTCCTCATCAAGCTCTTCCTTCTTGTGCACCTTTTAAATCACTTGCCTGTTAATTACTAATTAGCTCATTAACTTCCTAACCCCAATCAGGCCTTCTCCAGGGGAACCTAATTAGTGCTAATAGTGACCAGAGTGCTGGCGTAAGCTCCATCTCCATCTCTCTGCTGTCTGTCAGGGGAACAGAGAGATGAAGTGACTTGCCTAAGGGCACACAGCAAGTCAGTGGCAGAATTGGGATTCGAACTCATTCGTTCCTCTTTTCTACCTGAATAATTCCAGCTGACTCCCCTGCCGCTTGCAAGGGAAGGTTGGAAAGTATCAAAATGGGTTTTCTACTCATTGCTGCTACTTTGTCTGCCAGCCCAGGAATGCTTGCCTCTTTGGCTGCTAGGTCTTCTGCATCTGTGTCTTTAGCTTGACTAGCCTGGGTAGCATCTCTTCCATTGTGTCAGGATCTCCCTGTCTTTGTGAAGGTCACTTTTCTAGTCACCTTCTCTCAGTCAAGCACTGGACATCCCCCAGTGTTCTCTCAGCTGCTCAGTGTGCCTTATTGTCTAATCTGTTTCTGTCAGCTCATGGTCATACACCACCAGGCCGTTTTCCTTTCACCAGATGTATCTTTTATTCCTCTGCTTTTTTTACACACAGCACATACCACAGGCATCTTGTAGCAGAAGTTTTCCATGCAGTCTCCCTCCTCAGCACAGCTCACCTTCTCAGCTTCTCCTCTGAGCCCAGAAAGAGACTGGAGGCTTCCAAAATGCAGCCCCTTTCTGCCCTCACTGCCTGGCTTTATACTAGCCCTTTCTGCTCCTGACCAATGCGGCTCCATCCTCAAGCCTAACCCTCCCTCGGGTGTGGCCTGTCAGGTTACCCAATCCCTTCTGAGCCAAAATAGACCTTTCCCGGCTAATGTGTGGTGGATACACTATCATAAGCTAGGAGGAATCCAGGAGTGGGGACTTGTGAGGAAACTGGTTCTCCAGAAAGACTTGGATTGCTAATTCATGTTCTTTTCCTTCTTCTCTCACAACCAAATCAGGTCAGTCACCATGAGCAACACTATCCCCTGCCCATGTGTGATCTCACCTCGATATCTTGTGGTAAAAACTACAGTGCTTTGTCTCCACTAGGAGTTTACAGCAGGACAGCTAAGGTGCGTTAATTATTCCACTGTAAATCCCTCCATGTTTTTTGCAGACTGGTGTGAATCTATGGTCAAATAACTCCACTGGCTTTTTATTCTCTTGCCTGGGCCCTGTGCTACTGAACATATTTTTAATAAGTAAACATATTTATTAATAAGCCACAACTGCTGACTTTTACATGTGGGGGTGGCCACAGCTGTAATGTACCGAGGGCCATAGCTGCCAGAAATTTCCCCCATTTGTACTTTTTTTAAACAAAATCACTGAACCTGTAGTAAAAATAATGACCCATTTGAAGCTCCTATGAGGCATCAGGTTCTCAGTTACTAAGGGACACCATTTAACATTCCGGGAACTAACTTTCTGACATGCTCTGAGAAGTACATGGCATGCCAAGGTCTGCTGGCATCAAGCCTAAATGTCTCTCCTCTTTGTGTTCAAGTCTTCCATTTGGCATCACAAGAGGACATACTGCCAACATCAGTCCACCTGGGTTGCAAACAATGCTTGTATTCAGCACTCAGCCTTTAATCAGTTACTAGTATCAGTGGTATTTGCATTCAATACCCTTTGCTTTAGCTCTAACTCCAGGTGCCCTGGAAGATCCATTGATAACAAGGGAGCTGCAGCTTTACTACTTGCCACGAAGATACACTGATATTCTCAGCAGCAGCAGCACGAGGCAGGCAGCATTCAGTTTGCAAGGCAGCTCCCATAGGTTGTGCCTGCTGACTGGTTAGCCAGACACTAGAGTGGACTTAACCGATTAGCAGAGTTGCCCACCTGCTGGCTGGACTTGCAGTGCGTGTGTGCGTGCATCCTACATGCTACAGCAACCAAAACTTAAACCAGGACCCGCCTGATCCAAAGGCTCTTGGAGACAAGCCAAAAGGGAGCCCCCTGCTGGCTGAACCTGACTCATATGGAAAGTCGATATTCTATGTTGTGTTTGGTTGTTTGCCAAGATGATAACATCAGTGACCAACCCTGCCTAACAAAACCCATCTGGGAATAGTGTGTGCCACAGAACTGAACTTCAGTATTATCAAGTTATCTGGGACTGGGTGTGTTAAGCTCTCCCCTTCCAAGAGTCTGTTTTATGGGGAAAAGATCTTATGCATTGAAACATGAGAGGGCTAAACACTGGACTGTACCTTTAAATTAGTATGAACGATGACTCAACATATTACAGGGGACTCTTCAGGAAGGGCAGCAAGAAACAAAGGACTAGATTCATCCTTAGCATAATTCCTCTGACTTTAATGGAGGTATGCCAGGGTCCAAAATGTCCATTGGAAAGGAGGGTTAAGTCGTCTTCCGCTAACAAAGATGAAAGGAATAATTTAATGGAGATGGGGGCCGGAATGAAGTGCAGGGATGAAAGGACAAGCGGTAACTGAGACTGAATTTAAACAACTCTGGAGAATAAAATGATCCTTAAAAAAAAAAAAAGATAATTATGTCTTACAACAATTACCCTGGCTATGAAGCAAAATTAGCATAGTCCTTTCTAATTTAAATGTGTTGAAAGTGCCTGAGCATGACAGCAGAAAATTACAAGGTTTATGACACGGGCTTTGGTTAAAGTGATGGCAATCGGATTATTGTCACTTTTTGTGTGTTGATAGCAATGATTGCAAAGTTACCTATAAATATTAACTGTTTAGCACAGAAGAATTTTGGCTTTGATAGCTTTGTAGCAAATCTCCTAGGGATTCAAAGGCCAACAAAGTCTGCACTGAAGATTCAGAGTTGTTCTTCCATTTTCATTCATATTGGGTTGGTCCTGATTCACCACCGTGTTACTCTAATTTGATGCCAGTATAACTGTATTGATAGTAAGTGCCTGTATTACGATTGTAACTGTAATGGAGTTACAAAACTAATATAATTATTCTAAGGGAGGACTAATTCCCCACCTTCCTCATGAACATCTGTGGTTTGAAGAGAATAGAACCTGGATTGAAAACATCTTTATTTGGGGCTTGATAAAACCCAAACTTGACCTTGTCAACCCATCTCTAAAGGTGTCTACACTGCAAAGAAACACCCTGCAGCACCAAATCCAGGTCAAATTGACTCGGGTCTGTGCTGTGGGGGGGTAAAAATAGCAGTATAGATTTTCAGGTTTGGGCTGGAGCCCGGGCTGTGAGACCCTCCTTCTCACCAGGTTTCAGAGCTGGGGTTGCAGCCTAAACCTGAACGTCTACACAGGGAGTTTTAACTGGCTCCCTCATGGCCCCCTATTCTCCTGAGCTGAACCAAGCTTGGACCCAGGAGACAATCCAGCCCCACAATTTTATGAAAATGGCCTCTCTAATATATTTCAGAGACTGGAATAAAAGTTACCCTGGGCATGATGAAATCCACAGCTCAGTCTATGATTTCAAAGTTCCCACAATTCAATTACTTTGCACCCCCAAAGTTCATGGTGTACTTTCCTAAATACACTGTGGAGGGGAGGCTGTTCCCACTTCATGTGAATTCAAGCAACATGATTTATATTTGCACTAAGAAGTTCAATCGCTCAAATACTTTCATTTATTAAATTAGCTCTGCAGTAAATTAATATGAATTTTTTTAAACAACGTTACAACTTGGGAGGCTTAGAAAACAGAACTGAGTTCAGCTGTTTCCTTTGGACTCTTATTTTCATAACCCCCTTGAATCTTCTCTGCTTGATATATAATTTAAACGTACATGCAACAAAAGCCGCACACACTTTAGAATTTGGCCCTAGGTAGGAGCCTGCTTGATTCACCTATGAGTTTATTTGGTTAGCGTTTAGATTTGTGGGTCTGACATTCAGATTTACATTCTTTCCCAAGTTTAATAAAAGCTATTCCTCAGTTTTTTTGGCAGGTCCCCAGGAAACAATATTCAATGCCATTGAAATGGTGGCTTAGCAAATGAATACATACACGTAAAGACTTTTTTTTAAACAGATCCATGATTAGGTGCGATGGTCTGAATACAAATGAGAGATTGGAGATTCCCTGGTGTTCTCAGGTAATCCAGTTCAAATACATATCAGTGATATTTATTTTGGTAAAGAACACCTTGTTAAGTGTATTGAGTGCTTAGGAACACTATATAGACTTGAAAGAAGCAGCTCTTTGGGATGGCGAAGTTTAAAACGGCAAGGCTGGACTTTCCTTTGGAAGTAGTGTGCTCCAATGGATAAGGTACTGGCTTGTATGTCAGGACACCTGGGTTCCATTTGGAGCTCTGTCATGGACCTGCTGTGCACCATTGGTAAAATCACTTTACCACTCTGCCTCTGTTTCCTTCTCTCTAAAATGAGGGATAATATGATCCCTACCATGAAAATATCTTATTAATTAATTATTATTATTAAATAGAGGCTGGAGCTCAGATGCATGTTAACAGTACCCAGGCAACGTTGCTTACAGAGATATCTGTATCCGTCTAAGTCCCACTCCCTTCTGGAGTGCAAGGCAATTAATTAAGCAAATTCTCCTGTGTCTTGGCACAAGGGGATCATGGAACTAAAAGACTGGGAATGAGTAGACAAGACAATGGTGGACATGGTTAAAACAAAACAGTGTTTACCACCTGTACAGTAGTTTTATCTCCTGCAGGAGTTGTTGAGTTTGTTTTTGTTTGTTTGTTTAACATTTCCTTTTTAAGTAGAGGAGATAAGCATTGCAAGAAAATGTCATGTTATGGCACAAACTGAAAGTCAGTGATACCCATCGAACAGAGCACTGGTGTGGCAGCCAGGAGTCCTGGGTTCTAATCCTGGCTCTGCTGCTAATCTACTATGTAACTTGGAGCTTGTCACTTTACCCTCTGTGTCTGTTTCCTTTCTCTGTCTTGCCTACTTAGACTGTTAGCTCTTTGGGGCCAGGACATTCTCTCTCCATATATGTGCAGCACCTTGCACGCTGACACCCTGATCTCAGTGGGGGACTCTAGGCACCATTTGAATACAAATAATAATAATCTTGGTTATTTTAAATGGCATCAAATGTACGTACCCCTCCTCAAATGTGCTATCAGACTCGAAATTCATATGTGGCTCACATTGAATCACATGCACATGGAACACACGTTCTCACTGAGCAGTCTCCTACAATGATAGAAGTTCCGTTGAAAAAAGAGGAAGGTCATACTCAGGGTGAAAGTTTTGAGGATCAGTTCAGATAAGCATCCAGATGTTTTGCTGCTTATGATATAGACTTCAAGCATCTGGGAATAAGATCTGTCCTGATTTATGTCTATAATAGAGAGCTGAGCATGTAGTCAGGAAGGACACCAATAATGCAACAATAGGCCTCTTTCTTGTAACCCGGACTAAGGGGTGGTGGAGGTGTTCCAGCCTAGACGCATCACAGGGAAAGAAAGGTGGGTTCACTCCATTGACTGGCACCTCGGGGGTGGAAGAAGAGCCAAGGTTCTACCCATTCCATACCCCTCCCCATCCCCTCCTTCTTTCACTCTTGGTGAAGAAGTGTAGTAGGTGCACAGAAACCATTTAGTTCTGCATGCTTATCCCAAGATCTGGATAGTCCAGTCAAGGGCCTAAGTGGGGGTCTTCCCTATATGCTTCTGCAGGGGTATGTAACCTAGGGCATGATCTAGCCCAGGGTTTCTCAAACAGGGGTTGCTGCTTGTGTAGGGAAAGCCCCTGGCGGGCCGGGCCGGTTTGTTTACTTGCCCCATCCGCAGGTCCAGCCGATTGCGGCTCCCATTGGCCAATGAGAGTGGCCAGTACGTCCCTCAGCCCACGCCGCTTCCAGCAGCTCCCATTGGCCAGGAGCAGTGATCCACGGCCAGTGGGAGCCACGATTGGCCGGACCTGCGGATGGGGCAGGTAAACAAACTGGCCCGGCCCGCCAGGGGCTTTCCGTACACAAGCGGCAACCCCTGTTTGAAAAACCCTGATCTAGCCCATAATAATTGTCCAGATTTTAACAGTGCATTTCACAATTCTTGAGGCTATATGTTGAGGCTGGAATTCACATGAGATCAAGTTTCCCTGTGAGATTTCTCGTTCTCCTTACATCCAGTTCAACTGGTAGCATTTCTTCTGATTCCAATCCCATCCTGATACACAGTAAATCCATGGAATCATAGAAGAGGTTTAAAAGGTCAGTTACATGGTTCAGCCCATCTCCCTATCAATGCAGGACTGTCCTTATAATATGTTTCCAGAGGCTTATACAATGCGGCTTCCACCATCTCACTTAGGAGACTACTTCACATCCTAATGCTTTTCACTCTCAACTGCTTAGCAGAGTTGCATGATATTGGATGATAATGGTATATTGGGCTGTATTAGTAGGAGCATTGCCAGCAGATCGAGGGAAGTGATTATTCCCCTCTATTTGGCCCTGGTGAGGCCACACTTGGAGTATTGCATCCAGTTTTGGTCCCCACACTACAGAAGGGATGTGGACAAATTGGAGAGAGTCCAGCGGAGGGCAAAAAAAATTATTGGGGGACTGGGGCACAAGACTTACGAGGAGAGGCTGAGGGAACTGGGGTTATTTAGTCTGCAGAAGAGAAAAGTGAGGGGGCATTTGATAGCAGCCTTCAATTACCTGAAGGGGGGTTCCAAAGAGGATGGAGCTTGGCTGTTCTCAGTGGTGGCAGATGACAGAACAAGGAGCAATGGTCTCAAGTTGCAGTGCAGGAGGTCTAGGTTGGATATTAGGAAACACTATTTCACTAGGAGGGTGGTGAAGCACTGGAATGGGTTACCTAGGGAGGTGGTGGAATCCCCATCCTTAGAGGTTTTTAAGACCCAGCTTGACAAAGCTCTGTCTGGGATGATTTAGTTGCTGTTGGTCCTGCTTTGAGCAGGGGATTGGACTAGATGACCTCCTGAGGTCTCTTCCAACCCTAATATTCTATGATTCTATGATATTGAAAACTAATGGGGAAAAACGGCAACTAAAACTTTCTGAAGCTCCAAAATTATCTGGGAGATTTGAGACCAAAGGGTCACAGGGCTTTGTTACATATATACCAGTGCTCCCTTCCTTTATTAATATTAGCCTGGAAGAGTATGGGGGGTTGGGAGGATGGGCTGTGATTTTATTAATTATTATTATTATTGTATTGATTTAAAAAAAAAACCCTACAGCTCTTCTTTTTAATTTTCTCCTTCAACCTCTGCGTATCTTCTCTCTTCACCGGGGTTTGATTTTATTTTTCTTGTGCAAACATTCTGAGGTCAGACGTATGACTTGCCTGATCCTGTTTGGTGTTGAGCACCTCCCTGCCGGATGCTGAGTGCCCTCACCTGCCAGGTAAATGAGGACTCCCCTGGGAATTAAAGTGTGTTCATTGTATTGCAGGAGATGCTCCACATCTCGCAGGATTTGAACCTACAGCCTGATCCTGCTGCTACTCCTACAAAACTGCATCAGTGGTTTAGGATTGGGCCCTAAGCCTGCTGATAGTGTAAATGAGAATAAAGTCCTATATGAATAAATAGCATTAAGTCCTTTTAATAGAGATCTGGCAACGAAAGGGGGTCTTAAAGTGAGTGCCAATGTAGTTCATACCCATTTCAAGGCCCTTTACTCTGCCTAAGTGGAATAAAGGGGCCGTAGTGCAAATGAGAATCAAGCCAAAATATTTTACTATAGATTTATTACCACTTCAGTACAAATCCTGCACCAAAAATAAGAGCAACAAGAAAAGAAAGAAACGGGATTTCTTTTTTAATAAAAATAATCTAGATATCAAAGAACTTTCTAGGTATCCAACAACAGATCTCGGGGAATGCAGTGTGAGTGTGATTTTTGTTTGCAGTTCCTATTCATTTTATCACTGAGTTTTATGTTTGTACTTATTTAAACTGTCTGGGAAAAGAGCTGTATATAAAAACCGATTAGTTTTTAAAGCACTCCAGGGTTAGTTTCAGGGTTTTGTGGTGCTAGTGTTCTTTTTTTTCTTACTCCTTTAGATAGAAAACATAAACTGTAGCCCTTAAACAGATGAATGCAAAGAACAAAATTACCATAGGTTTTTTGTTTGGTTGGGTTGTTTTAGAAAGATAGGCAAAATAAAAATGAGGAAGAAAAAATCCAAATCATATACTATGGGGCCAGATCCTCAGCTGGTGTAAATTGATGTAGCTCCATTGAAGTTTATGGAACTACACTGATTTACAGCAGCTGAAGATCTGGTACCTCTCTCTCTCTTTCTCTCCCCCCAGCTCTTAAAAAAAAAGATAAAAGTGCTCTTGAAAGTGAATGAAGTTGACTCTCAGAAAAAGTGATTTTTAGATGTTGAATATTTAATTTGCTGATAAAAGGGTCCTGATTTCCTGCATACGGCCGCCACAAAAAAAAAAAAAAAAAAAAAAAAAAGCCCACATCTTAAAAGGGAGGCAATGAGCAGAAACTGACCTTTCAGTGAGCAAGCAGATGAGAGAAGGTATTTGGCTAATCCCAGCTGTCTCTGATTGGCCAGACAGAACCGTGTTGAAAATGTCTCCATCTGGGCTAATCTGCTCTCAGTTGGATGAGCTGAGGCCTTCAGAGTTAACCTGACATTTAACAATAATTACCCTTTCGTCTGACCCTAACCCAATCTCCTGCTCTCTTAGAAATCTCTCTTTTTTTGTGTGTGCTCCCAAACCCCTTGACTCTTGTGTTAGAGATAGCTGAAAAGTGATGATACGATAATGAGATATACTACAACACACATATATATATTTAAATATATATTGCTAAATGTGCCATGTGGGGTGAGGTTTGATCCCCGTCATGCAGTTTATCAGGCTCCTGTGTCATGCAGAACAGGAGATATTAGAAAAAAACAAGGAGGATAATTTCACCAATTAAGCAGTGGCCGTGTTTGTTTACTGGCCTTTGTATTAAAGCTCTATGTTCCTGGCTAGCACTTGGATGTTCCTTATCTGTGGAGAGGAGAAATGGTGTATGGAAATAGGTTCAGATAGAAAAGCAGAGTTCAGAGGTCACAAAGGCTAACTGTAGATGAAATGTGGTTGTTTCTTTTTACCTGAGGCTGGCTTCATCTTTTCTCTGAAAGGTCATTGTGATAAAACAAAAACACATCTAGGGAGAGGATTCGTTTATCTCCAGTCAAGTTCCCTTTTCCATTCTGGTGCTTTATTTATTTTGACCACATTTTTTCCCAAGTTGTCTCCTTGCTGAAGCGGACAGAGTCAGACACAAAGGGTACTTTGAATGAGGCCAGGCCACCACCAATGCAGAGTTTCTATTTAGCTGGAATTCACACCCAAAAGATTCTCCAAATGATTACAACCTCTTATTCATGAGTAGGAACACTTAAGTGAACTGGCATGCTCATGAGAAGAGTTCTAGGATGAGTCTACGTGATAGAAAAATCAGAGTTCCATTCCTCCTTGATTTATTTCAGATTTTCTCTCTGACCTTGGGCAAATTGTTGAAGCTTTCTGGTTTTCAGTTTCCCCATCTGTCAAACAAGGATAATAACAGCTATTATGAGGTTTAATTTAATGTCTGTACAGCACTTTGAGATTCGTGGATGGAAGATGATAGAGAAGTACTAAGGGTTTTTTTATTTATGTGTGGTACATCCTGTTGCCAGTTGGGTTGGCTCCAACAACCAGCCTTACTCATAGTATTTATGCCTCTGGTCCTGTCCAGAATCTGGAAGGGCAGAGGTGACTGCAAACAAGGAAAGATGTATAATCAAAACCAAAAGATAAAGTAATTCATGACAGTGTCAGGCCCTCTCTTATCCTTTAATCCATTTAACCCTCTCTGCTCAGTGTAGAGATGGAATGGAGCTGCAAACTCGGAACCAGGTTTGTGTATGGATTCTGGACCCGCTCATCCTCTGAGTCCGAATATGTTTGGATTTAAGGCTCCAGATCAGGCTCATCTTTCACTTTGCACTGTAGTGTCCTGTACTTTAACTGCATTTTTGTCATATGTTAGAGCCCAGAGAACATACGGACTTCCTGTTTGTTCAGCTCAGGCACTGTCAGAGTCTGTCTGGGGGCAGTGAGGGGTGAGATTCATTTCAGAATAGTCTCAGGAACCAAGTGATTAGAGATTTAGAGTCCTGCACTCCTCTGAACCTGATTCAGACTGATTACTTGGCAAGACTCTGGCTGTGCCTTTGCCAAGCAGACAGAACATAGGCTTGCAATGCCAAAAATGGATGTTCTTTTCTACCATGCTTCACTACTGGTGCCTGGATGACACAGAGTAAATGGTTAAGTTCAGAGTCCTGAGGCCTGAGCTTCCCCCACCTTGTACCAGTTTAACACCAGCATGACCCATTGATTCCGATACCCTTACTCACACTGAGGAGTACCTTACTCCTTGACTAGTCCCATTGATTTGAATGGAGAAAGGTACTACACAATGTAAGGGTATCAGGATCAACATGGTTTATTTAATTTAGGAGATGCTAATGTTGGCTTTTATTAATTCACCTGTTTCCGGTCTCTGAAAGAGAATGATAATATCAGTGATACATAGTAGTAAATTGGCTCCTTTACATGTTTACCACTTTGTTGTACAGGGGCTATATCCCTGGACAATGCAATTGAACCAGTGTTTTGCTT
Source organism: Trachemys scripta elegans (assembly GCF_013100865.1). Classification (NCBI taxonomy): domain Eukaryota; kingdom Metazoa; phylum Chordata; order Testudines; family Emydidae; genus Trachemys; species Trachemys scripta. Next base: position 75,135,364 of record NC_048307.1, on the reverse strand, counting down.
CAGCTGATTTCCATCCACAAACTGTTCTGGAGTTCAGGAAAGAGATCACTTTAAACAGTTGAATTCTCCACTTTCACAGTCAATTAGTGATGGCTGGCAATATGGAGGAGGGCAGGGGATATGGGCTGCCCTTGAGAAAATGTCATACCGTGCTGATGTCATAAAATAATAATACCACATACTAGGCGTCATTACTTTTGCTAGTACATAAAGGCAGCCGAGCACTAGAACTACTTGGCTGTACTGTTTACGCAGGATGGGTCAGGGAAAACTGTACTGCTAGTAATGCAAGTTGGACTGCCTGTGCCATTTGGAAAATTAAAATAATCTAATATCATGCGGTTGGAGTTTATTGCACTAGCCTTCTTATTATCCAGACCAGATGGTGTAAACCAGAGCAACTCCTTTGAAGTGAATGGCGCTACGCTGATCCGCAGTTCTACGTCGATTTGTATCAGTTGAGGATCTGGCCCATCATTCCAGTGTATGTCACTCAGATAAGGATGGATATCTATTAATAGCACATTGGGCTATTCTGGGTCTTTCTACAGTGCACATAAGTGTCTTCTTTATATCCCAGAGCACTTATGAAGAGTCACCTAACCATCGTTTAGGAAATGATCGAGTCTGATATAAGCACCTCCATACAGACCCATAAACAAAACCTCATCGTAGGGACTTCTCTAAGCATCCCCCATCCAGTGGCCAATCCCTGCCATTGTGTTATTTTCTCTGTAGCATAAAAATAAGTCATTAGTTTAATCACACTCTAACGTCTATCAGTAAACTGCAGAAGTGGAAACCGCTTTTCTTGGCAATAAAAAAAAGCTCTTTAAGAAAGAACTGCCCATACTCAGCCAACACACCTGTATCCTTTCCCCCCCCCCCCTTTTTCCACATACATGCTCCTTATTTTTTTATTTTTTTTAAGTCACCCAGACCTTGTCTTTTCAGTAATGTCATAATCAGCAAGCTGAAGGCAAGGCTGCTGATAATTGTTCTTTATGTTGCTCTTTGTTTAGTATCTGATTCAATACATCTGCGTGGACACCATTCCATCACCTTCTTAGTAACAGAGGTGAAAAAAATCAATAGCAATCAGATTACCTTGTTAACAGACAGGCTAAAGGGCCAGTGTGTTAAGTTCACAGTGCATCACCTTTCATTTAAAACATCTCACTTGTGGGGTTTCTGTTTTATTTTTTTATTATTTACCCTTTATTATTATTTATAGCATCAAGTCCAGAGGGTTTCTGAGCATGCCACTGTATGATTGCATTGTTCTTCCACTGGCTCAAGTGGAACTGCTACATCATTTTCAAGGGATTCCAGTATTAGCTCACGCAAGGTGGAGGCACTACGGGAGACCCATTTTTTTCTGGCGATTACATTTTTTCTGACTTTTTTAAATCAGAAAATGTGTTTTTTTTGTCTCATTCAAAAATATTCCTTGGGAAACTATTGATTTCAATGAAACTTTTCAAATTTCCGAAGCAACATTTCCAAACAAAACAAAATTAAATGGCCATCCAAACCAAAATGTTTAGTTTTGAAATGCAGTCTCGTTGTAGCCATGTCGGCCCCAGGATATTAGACAGACAAGGGGGATGCCGTAATATCTTCTATTGGATCCTACTTCAGTTGGTGAAGCAGACGAGGTTTCGAGCTACAAACCCGAGGAAGAGCTCTGTGTAGCTTGAAAACTTGTCTCTCTCAACAACAGAAGTTGCTCCAATAGAAGACATTACCTCACCCCATTTGTCTCTCATTTTGAAATGTCAATTCTACTTAAAATGTCATTTTACTGTCATTGGAAGTCACAATGTCAATATGAAATGTTTCAGTTGAAATATACATTTCAATTTGATATTTCATTTCAAAGTGTTGAAACATATTATTTTTATGGAAAATGTTGGCATTTCTCCTTATTGTTTTGATGTTACCAAATCTTTTTTTTCAGAATGCACCATTCCATTAATATTTTCAATATTTCAACTTTTCATCCAGATTCATAAGGAAAGCAAATGTCAAAATATCAGAATTTTCTGCAGGACAAAAATTCCACTTCCTGACTAGCTCTGTTTTTTTTATGAATCGCTCTGGTTGCAAATGAAACTTTAGCACAAATGCAAATGGCATAAAAAAATGTAGGAGTCCCATGGTTTAAATGTGCCATTGCTTCAATTAATAAATATTTTGGAGAAATTGTTTTTAAAATACAACAATATTAGGGAAAGAAGGTCGGGGAAGCTGATGGTTCTGTTAATTTATTAATTATTCTAATTATTGCATTAACATACAAAATACTATTTTATGTCCCAGTGTCATTTCTGATCTAAGTGAAGTCCCTATTTCATAAAGTCTTCACATAATTTACAAAGTTCTTTACAACTTCCATTTCAACAAAACTAACCAGGTTTCCTTACAGATTCAAACTTCTGCCCAGGCTCACTGGAAGGGTAACAAAGGTTCTGGTCTGGGTTAATATGGGTCAGATATGGTTTTGCATTGAAACCAGATGAAGATTATGATTTTTTTATATGGAACTAGGTAAAATGTGATGATTGGGTGGCACTGTCCAATGACCTGAATACAGGAATGGTATTCAGGAACTCTAGATCTCTATTTCCATCAAAGAATAAATACTTCTGTGGCCTTGGGCATGTCCCTTGACTGATCTTTAGTTTTTACATCAGTAAAATGAGCTTCACGATAGTACAGTATAGCAAATCTGTGGTCACCGAGGACTTCACAGTTATTACTGTGCTGCTGATGGAATAAGTCCACTCATACAGCCTGGTACCAGTTGGTGGCTGTGATATGTTCCACAAATAAATAGAAAACAGTATGCAGGTTCCTTTAAACACTCCGCAGCTATATCATTTCAGGCTCTGATCTCCTAGGTCTAGACAGAGCCTTTGGTCAGTGCCCTGAGCAAGGGCCATCTTGTGCTCGGAGCAGCCTTGAAGAGGAACCATTCCTCAGTCAGTCACATTTCTGTACTTGTTCCCTGTTTACTGCTTGGGAGCTGTAAACACTACAGCCCTGTATGGGTGTTGTATAGTCTTCACCCGCCATGGCAGCTCATCTGTGCTGGCAGTAATTGGAGGATGTGGACGGTGTATAAGACTACCCATTCTCTAGCTCTCTCCATTCCCTTACTGCCCACTTGTTCAGAGGAGAAGTAGTGGGCTTGCAGTCCCTGTCACTCCCACCATCACACCCAGATCCAAAATCCGACAAGTTTCAATACAGCTGCATGAATGTGTGGTTGGGTCTTAGTCTCGTTGACTTCCCTGTGTGGCTGCATTAGGGTCAGGCGTAATGTGGCCCATTAGATCAAACAAAGAGTGGCAAGACTGGTCCATATTTGCAAGACAGGCCTGCAAGGACAACTCAAGTCTTTGTCGCTTGTCCTTCCTCTGAGCCAGTAGTGAACCATGGTATTAGGGATGTTATTATATACAGTGCTGAAGCGTGGAACTGATTTAGGGTCCTTAAAGATGCCATATCATGAGTAAACAGGGGTGCTAGTTTTCCTGGCCAGATACAGGACTAACTTGTGCCTTCTTAAATCTTTTTTTGTTTTGTTTTGCTTTGTTTTGCTTGTTCTACATTGTTCACTGTTAAATAGTTACCATGTTCCAGAGCCGAAGCAGCTGCATTCACTCATGGATAAAACTTGTATCTCTTGGTTTCTAGTGTTTTGGGATCCTTTAAGATAGACATACAGCATATATGTTATTAATCATACCATGATATCATCATTTGTTGTAAATATGAGTAAGGAGGGAATTTGTCATCTACAAATGACCAACAACTTTATACCTATCATATGATTCATGGGTGTCATGTGGCCCAGAGTTAAACATGGGTCTATGAACTCACACAGTAGCACTGAGCTTTCTTAAGTTTGAATGAAAGATATCTCCAGCTCCTATCCTCCATCCCTTCTTCCCTGTGTGAGAAAGCTAAATTATGCTTAGGTGGGTACTTTGTGTACATCATCTGGGAAAGATTTAAATTCAGCAAATCCCAAAGGAAAAACAAGAGACATGATAAAGAAAGCAGATGATTGATTAAATTCAGCAGGGTCTTCATTTTTCATTCCTTGAAAATGTTGTTCAAGTATCTTTTAGCTCTAACTGAATTCCAGGTCGAATCCCATGTAACTGTTAGAGACCTCTTCACCACAGAATCCCACAGCTAGAGTCATTTCAATTAATTAAGTGTTGCAGAGGTTAGTAACGATTTTAGGCTACAGAATGAAATTACTTCATGAAGTGGCAAATTCCTTGTGTGTTTTCTCCTCCTTCATCTGGATTATGGCAGGCAACAATTGAATTTTGTCAGTGGATTGAAAGGATCCTCATTCCTAATAGCTTCAAATCAAAATGAATTTTTTTCAATATATTTTTTTTTTTAAGCAAAGACACAAAACCTGAGGTAATGCAGATACAACTGAGGTAAGAAGCTTGTTCCTGTAAATTTTGGGGGTGACTTGCAAATACATCTCACGTAGCATAACAAAATAATTATGTCAAAAATTAGAAAAGGCGAAGACTTTCAAAAGTGACTTGTGATTCTTGGGGCCTACCTTGAAGAACCTTAAAGAGTCTCATTTTCAGAATGTGCAGAACAGCAGTCTCCTGTAAATCAGGGCTTTTTAAGGTAGCTCTACTTGGGCTTCCCTAAAATACTATATTAAGTCAGATCTAAATAGGACATAGAGCCAATTCCAGGACTGAACTGCTCAAGTAGAGAGCAGGGAATTTACAACCTCAGAAGAGGACTCTCCACTGGCAATAGTCCCCTTTAATTACTCATGGAACCCAACCACTTTAACATAATCAGCCTGACAACACCTTACTTTCCTCTTCATCATAGGATGCACATTTGATTCAGAGAGTGTATAGCTGGGAGAAATCTCAAATGCTGGCAGTACTTTTTTGGTTTACATTTCTGTTTAGGAGACCTAGGTTTGATTTCTGGAGTGTAGGACGGGGGCGGGGAGGGGATGAGGAAGTGAATACTGCAGAGGCCCATGAAGAAAAACCCAAACAATATAGAGCTGGGTGAATAATTGATTTTTCAGTGCAGCCAGAAAACTGAAAAATCAGGGAAAATATTCAATTCAATTCTCAAATATTCAGAATTTGTCAGCAAACTGTGTGTGTCTGTATCTGTCTTTATCCCAGTGGTTAGGACACATGCCTGGGATGTGGGAAACTTAGGTTTGAATTCTGCAAGGTATATTAGAGATATTTTAAGAAGCTGACAGGTATAAGCCTTACATCTCTCTTCCGACCTACCTATCCTATCTTTCATTCAGTTTCTAGAAAGGTTCTTTTTCTGAGGAGCAAGATGGCAGTTTTGTGAAGCTGTCAAAGCCTCACAGTGAATAAAGGGACAGAGTTGTCTTCTCCATCAATGAAGCTTTCAAGGGCACCTAGGTTTTATTAGGTGCATTGATGGGGAAAGAAACTCTGTCCCCAGACATTTGATTTGCTGGCTCAAGGAAGCAGACCCACAAGAAACCTGACTCTCTAATGCCAAAAGCCTGTGGAGAAGGAACAACTGTCCAAATCCTCAAATGTACTTAAACTCTCAACTTCCACTGGATGTCAGGAGCCTTTGAGGATCTGGGTCAGACCCCAGAGTGGAATTTGTATCCTGCAGCTTGTACAAAAACACAACCATGCAACATCTCTGGGGAGAGAAAGTTTAGGAGCAAAGGAATCAGCTAATTAGGGTAAATTGCATCAACCTGGGAGGCCTTGTTAGCATAATGAATCTAGCCCTATGGTGACTGGTGTTTCTGGTTACACCAGATGAAATATATTGAATGTAGAAAGACAGACTTTGGGGTTTTTTTCCACTGATGAATGGATAGGCAAGGATGAGGGTATGAGAAGGCAGGAATGGGGGTTGCTTGGGGGAAAGGGTGGACTAGAAAACCCTCTGGTGATAAAATAACAAGGAAACTAAGTTTAGCCAGTATTCAACTCACAAGTTTTACATTAGGAGTGAATCTCCATTTAGCACACAAGAAGCTAAAGGCACACAATACTATGGAAGGAGAGTGCAGCTGTGTATGAGAGAGGATTCTAAGTAGATCTGCCAGCCCTGAGCATATACATATGCTTAGTGGCATTATTCAGCAGTGGAAGGAAAGATTCTTGTGCTATCTGCTCAAAGGTACCCACTTATCTAATTCTAATCTGCATGCATCACTCTTGCCAATGAAGAGCCTGTTTTGTACTTACATGACCAAATTCTGTCCTCACTTACTCGTGGACTAACTGAATTTGCAGTTGGCTATTGATACCGTATGTTTGCCATAGCTATGATTTCTATGACAAAATCCAGAAGTTTTAGGGTAGGGTTTTTTCTTAGAAAATTTCTGTTGAGCAAGACTCCTCCATGAACTGTCACAATTCTAGCTTGCTATATCTTCACTGTGTCAGGTTTTTAAGTGGTTTGAAAGTCTAGTTAAATGTTATTTAATGGCTTTATTTAAAAACCTAAAATAAGATTTTTTTTAATCTGTTTCCCATGACCATGTAATGTTAACTGAAATATTTTGTGTTATGGGATTTTCTCTTTTAAACTAAATTATATGTTTTTTGTTTGATAAAGACAGGACTTTTCCCAAGCTAACTTACTGTGACTGTAAAAATACCATGGAGAGCCACCTTTGCTCCATTACAGTTTTATTCATCTTAGAAGTTAAAAGATTCTTTTAGTTTAACAGTTAGTGATGTAGATTCAACCTGGGATCTGGAAAAAAAAAATCAAGATGTTGGCTCTGACTCATATCACTGACTAGAAATAACAATTCTACACTTGGAACTTCACTGATGGCTGTTGATGATGCACAAGGCAGAAAAGAAATCCATTGTCCCCTCCATAGCTTTGTTGCATCAGCAGGGTATATAGTAAAACATTTATTTTTGCAAGCAACTGAGACCCATCAAGAATAGTGAGCAATGCCAGCTTTTTGAAATCCCTGCTTCCCAAAACAACCTCAGCATCCTAAAAGCAGTGTAGTGTCTAACTAAGGTAATGACACCACCACATAGGTATTTTTTAATCAGGGTCTTGCAAAAGCCTAATGACACCAGCATTAATTGGCAGATTTCATAGAAGAGCCAGTAAAATCCTGTAACCATAAGTAGCAGTATGGGAGGGTGGGGTTCTAGTCAAGAGTAATTACTTAATGATGTAAAGAATTGTAGTGAAAAGCCCAAGACATATTTTTGCTATTAGAGTTCAGTGCTTTCCTGTTTGGATATTCCATGCATTCAAGAGATTAGATTAATCATCTAAACTGGCTGTGTTGTGGCTAGGATAATCTTTAACTGTTATGTCAGTGTAGGCTGTTGTCTTAATGTAGGTTTAGTTTTGTCTTACATATTGAAAATATTCACAGAACAGTTTGGAAAACCACAAAAGGAAACCATGCTTCGGTTTCAGTCTCCCAAATGTGTTGCTTGCTGGCCTCCTCAAAATGGATCCAGTACATTAGCAGTTTGATTATACTTGCATTGTTAACAGATACTGACATTGTAGTTAAAGGGACGTTACACCATATGGCATCACAGGAATGCAATCCTTTGATGTAGCACTGATGGTGTTTGATGCCTGGCTTGGGCAGGCAGTCTCTCAGAAACCAGTCCCTCCTGAAGGAGAGTGGTAATAATTGCCAAATGGGATGATTTCCTCCAGGAACTGAGTGTGTGTGCTTATGTGCATGTGCTCACCATCCCATATCACACTCAGTACAAGTAACTGAATTTAAAGGGTATTACCACAGCAGGAAACCAATGACGTTCTCCATGTGTAAGAATGATCAGGACATACTGAGCCGTAAATACATATGCAGCTGATTAGTTATTGCTAGATTCATCTACAGCACTCTAGCTCAAAGATGGATAGATAGTGTGGCCCACCTTTTCAAAGACATGAGCACCTAAATGCATGCATGTGCCTAGGCCTGGACCAAAGCCCCAGCACTGAACACGACCTCCAAATTTTGCTGAAGTTTAAATCAAACTTTGCAGCTAGTCCCTTATCTGAATTCCCCTGAACCAGGGCTGGCTCCAGACACCAGCCGAGCAAGCAAAGCAAGCATGGTCGCTTTTGTTGTTGTTTGTTGTTCCACTCCGGCTGCCCTGTAGGGGGCAGCGGCGCGGAGGACGGGAGTGCCTTGCAGCAAGCCCAACAGGGCAGCCCGCGTCCTTCCCTCCCAGCCGACCGGAGCGGTGTGGAGCCCTCCTGGCAGGGGGCACAGCGGGAGGGGCCGCGTGGCAGCGCCCCACTGAAGCCCTGGCCGCCCCCCTTCTCTCTCTCCCTCCGCTCCCTCCACCTTCCCCTGCTAGTCCCCCTGCACCCTGGCAACCTATGATAAATGATCTACAAACTCACATAAACAGCTGGTCCAATGTACTGATTTTTGTAAAGCGTTTTGAGATCCTTGGCTGAAAGTCACACTGGAAGTATAAACTGCTGGGTTGATGATGATTAACTTACCCACATCTCACAAGCTAGTTTTCCCTTTGGGCAATATTCTACAGTGGAACTAGACAATTTTTGCTTGATATGTAATTTTTCAAATATGTAATATTTGTAATTTTTACATACGGTGGGAATATATATATGTACTTTCATTTTCTGAAGCAAAAGCCTTTTTGTTTTCTGAAAGTTATTTACATTCAATGCCATTGAAAACTCAACGTTTGTTACTCCACAGCAATTATGGTATCTTGAGGTCTCTTCTAACCAAAGGAAAATACCGTGGTTTATCCTAGGTACCTAGGCTGATATCCACTCTAACATATTTACCCCAAGACATAGCAATAGATTTTAACCTGATGGCACACCTTAAAATCAGCAGGAGTTATGAGAAGACCCCTCACCGCTTACCAAAAAGATATTTCCTGGTGTGTGGCCTGCCTAAATGCAGAGGGTTGGTTTCCAAGTTCACCTCATGTGTACACATTCCAAGTACACCCCAAGTACAAGCGATGCATGCTTCCTGCTTACCCTAGGTGCAATAATCCAGAAGGATGTAACATTTCTGCTGTTTTTTAAAAAAAAAAAAAGTTGTTTTTTCTTTTGTACTTTACCGTTTAGGATCTCAAACTACCCATGTATGCTTGTGTGTGTCTTGGAGGCTGCCATATTGCACAATGTATTATCATGGTAGGTCATATTAAAGCTACATTGCCAATCCCATCCAGTAAGTGAGCTAGCATGAAGAAAAAATGACTGAATTAGTGTCCAATTGGGACACTTTCTGACCTACTCTTTAGGAACCAAGTCCTCTGAACTTTCTCATTATCCTTCGGCTTCATCCTTTTAATAGGGACCAAATCTCCATTAACAATTGAACGCCTACAATAAGTGCCATCAGGAAAAGGAAATTCAATTTTAGTGGGGGATGACAGCCTTACCTTTTCGCGCTTAATTGGCCGTATTGTCTCCAAAAGTTAATTGGTTACTTAGTCCAGGTAGTTAGTAAAATGTTTAGCTGCGTCAAAAAGCTCAGGCTCCTACTGTTAATGGGGCATGAAATGGAATGTTTGATACTGCAAATAAAATCAGTGATATTCAAGGATGTTATGGTAGGTAATGCGTTGAAACTGCCATTTAATGGGTCCTGGAAGATTAGGGTAGTGTCAGCTGGAACCGCCCGGTCTCTTTTCTGACATTGTTAGTTGCCTCTTCATTTACTTAACGGCTGTCTGCACTGATTACATAGGCATAAAACTCCCTACAAAAAAACAACAGAGACACGCTCTATTAGCAGTCCAATTAGAACTATTTGCATATTACAGTTCATTTCTGCTTAAGTGAATCCCTAATACAACTTTAGGAAAAAAATTTCTATTGTCATTTAAAAAAAAAGGCAAGAAAAGAAAGGAAAAGCTTTAAAGGTGATCTCTCTTCAGCCTCTTGTTTTTTTTCTTCCCTCCTCCCCCAGCTGGATAAAATTCTGTAAAGATCCATTTAAAAAAAAGGTGGTGGGGAATGGGATTTAGAAAGGATAGCGATTTCTGTTGATGCCTCTACTGATGACGCCATGGTAATAATTATATCAAAAACAATACAACTGGCTTATTTATTTATGTATTGTCCATTCTTTCCCTAGATTAGGTTATAATTTTGAATGGTCTTTTTAGTCTTTTAAAGCAATGCGTTAGATCAACCTTAGCCTCAGGTTTCTCGAGCAAAGCAGCCAATGTCTCTACAAATGGGCCTCACGAGAAAGGAACACTTGATGCTGTGTAGTTCACCAAAACTATTAGCAAATAGTGGTAAATGATTCTCGGTTCCCCCAACACACCTCACTAAAGGTTGGAACGGCAGAGAAAAAATGACTGTACCAAATGCTGTCTGCTTGCTGTTAACCTGAAAATACTTTGGGATGAAAATATAGCCCACTGTCAAATGGAGTTTTTTAGAAAAAATGTTGATGAGGCTGGGATGTTTGAGGTCAATTCAGGTTTAGCACTTCAGATGTCTCTGGATTTTTGTTTGGTTATCAGCTTATTCCTCTAACTCTTGCTAGAAATAGTGCTGAGAAACTAATCCCTTTATTTGGGCAGAGGTGTAATATAATGGTTATTTCATAGGTTGTCACATAGCCAACTAGCAATGTGAAGAAAGCAATCTCCATGTCAAAAACATCCCATTCTTTCCCCACAGTCATACTCCTGTGTATCTGTGACTCGTTTGTAACAAATTTACGATGGGCTTAGAGTGTGGGAATCACAGCTGATAGGGAACAATATATGGTTATAGGGATTCTGGGTGTAATCCAATCCCTTACTCACCTGAGTAGTCCGTATTTATGAAAATACTGTGAGTAAATTAAAACAAATACTTGTCTGTTTTCATTTTGGTATAGCCTGTGTTTCTAGGCTTATACAACTCAGCTGTTGTCTCAGAGAGGAACCAGGTACATTTAAGTGCAATTCAAACATTCCAGGAACAAACTTGACAACTACAAGGGAGGAAGAATGGAGTTTAAGATAAGGAGGCCAGAGATCTGAGTTCTAATCCCAACTCTTCCACTGGAACCCTTCTGAACCATAAATTGTTTAAGGCCTCAGTTTCCCCATCTGTAAAAAGAGAATAATAATAATACTATTACAGAGGGGACATTGTGGGGCTTGATTCATTAATCTGTGTAAAAATCTTTGAGATCCTCTGTTGGGAGGGGGTGTAGAAACATCAACTACTCCTGTGGTGAAATATCTGATTTGAAATATGCAAATAAATAATCACCTTTTGTGAGCCCCAATGAAAGTCAGTGATGTTTTCAAAAATCATTTTTGGCATTGAGTTTAATTCAACTCCACATAGGCTGCTGAGCCTGGCAGACTTAGAGGCCTCTTTTTTAATCTGGTAATTACTATTTGTAAGCAAGCCTGCCCACCAGGATAGACTCTATCTTCTGTTAAATAGAACCCTGTTCCCCCCTTCCCTTAGTGTTAGTGAATTTCCTTGTGCCCCAGTCTCATGGAAATGTGGGACCCAACAACCTATGAAAACCCTGTCCCCTGCCTCTTGATTGGCTGGTATCTCTCATATGGTCTCTAATATGGCAAGTTTTTTTGGGGGGGGGAAACGGGGAGAGGGGGCAAAGCTGAGCTATTTCATTGGTGCTTGGATTAGAGGAACCTAGAGGAGCCCAGGGGAGATCTTTGATGTTCAAATGCTAATGTAAATACCGACAGAGTTATTTCCAAAGCTCATGCAGTTCAATTCCTTTTTACATGCAGACCTAATTTCACAGGTCAGCCAACCCACCTCCGCTATTATCTGGATTTAGCGATTAATAGAGGATTTCAGTAGTTGACTGTGACAAATGGGGGGTAGGGGTGGGGAAAAGGCAAAACTGTACTAAAGCGTGAATGTTTTTCGAACCGGTCTTATGTCTTGATTTTATTTTTTCCTCCCCGAATCCATTATTTAGATTCGGACACTTAAACAATTGTAAACAAACAAATCCCCCCAAATCTCTCCATGCAAAGGGTGACATTCTCTATCATTTTCAATTCCTGTGTCGCCCCAGGAGAGGGGACGCAGCGTGCTACGCATATTGTTTTTATGCCCTGTGGGTCCTTTGTAGCCATCCTCCAGCTTTATAATCGAGCCCTCTTTCACACTTACCTCTAGAGGACCAGTGTCAGAGGCTGAACTCTGACACTACAACCCCTGCTGCCTTCTTGCAGTAGCCTGCTAGTGGCAGTTATGAAGCCGGATACGGAGAGGGAAGTAGCAGCAAGACACAGACTTTTGCCCCTGATAGCAGTCTTTGCACCCTGCCAGGAAAATGGCTCTCTGGAAAAGCACTGCCTGCTAATAAAATGGACTAAATCAGTAAACAGTGATTAAGGTTCGGGCAGCACTTTCTGTTACCATCACTTTCTTACCTTTAAAAATGCCTTTTGCATGGGGGGTGGGGAAGCAACTCAGCTACTTAAGGAGGCAATTCCTTGCAAATGAGCTGAACCAGGGCTCTGCAAAATAAGCGTGATGATTTTAAACATTCATCATTATTTTTTTTTTAAAGAATCACAGCTATAATTGCTCCTTTAAATAAAACATCAGCCTGGAATACAAGCTATAGTCTGTTTTCTGTTTTATTCAACCTCCCATCCTGTGTGTGTGTGTGTGTGTGTGTGTGTGTGTGTCCAGTTCAATGTTATGCGTAACACAAAAAGAACATATGAGATCAATCACACCGGGCCCAATTGTTCCACCCATACTGAATAGTATCTTATTACAAACAGGGTCTCGTTGATTTCATTCGGTCCACTTGTGTATTAGTGGGAGTAAAGAGAGCTTATTTGGGTGCACAGCGCCTATAAAAGGACCTGAATGTGTTGTGTGAAGGGTACAATGTCCCCGAACTCTTCTTAAAGGACACACGCAAGATCATCAATATATTGAAAATAAAACTATTATATCAGTTTTACTGTTATCACCTTGGGTTAGTACAAACCACGTGACTGTTAAAAATCCAATCAACTATTCATTGGTGCTAGTTCTCTCTCTCTCTCTCTCTCTCTCTCTCCTCCCTTCCCTCTTTTGGCTGGGACAGTGAGGCTAGGCTGGTCAATTTCACTGTGTTTATAATCAATTTCATTTTCTAGTCCTCATATATTAGCAGGATGCTGTTGTACTGGGGTTTCCCAAACTGAAACAGGAGTGTTGAACTCCCAACCTCCTTTAACATATTCAGACTTCTGAAGAGGGTTAGGTTGAGGTTTGTGCAAAGGTCTGAGGATCTAGGGTTGCCGATTTTGGTTGGACGTCTCATCCTGGAGGTCTCATCACAGGACATAAACTTTAATGAAAGATTAATCTTTCATTCCTGGAGAATCCAGGCCAATCCTAGAGGGTTGGCAACTCTTTGGGTCATTTTTTTGTTTGTTTATTTTTTCTAATTTCCTCACCTTTCCCTAGGCTGATTCTCCCCCACCCCCCCACCCTCACCCCCATAAGTAAAAATTATCCTGTTCCACTGGTCATTTTATCAGCACGGGGGGAAAACACTTTGGTGCCTAACCCCGTGGTGCTTACCATGTACCGCTCCCATCAACTCAACAGGAGTTTTAGCATGGATCATGCAAGGCCATGTTCCTGATAAGTGCATACTTGAGCTAAAATAAAATTAATTTCACAAAATTAAGACCAATTTCAACTATTCAGGCAGCTCTGTCTCCCAGTAACTTGCCAATCATTTTTATCCCCTGTTCAGGTAGATCTCTCCGGGCCTGATCCAAATCCCATTGAAGTAAATCGCCTTGGATCAGGTCCTACTAGCCAAGGCTCTTATCCCCTGTTTGGAAATATCAGTTTGTTTAAATGCACTCTTTTGTTCCTTTCTATTGACTGCCACTTTGGCTGCACAGTTCATCCTTGGAAGTCCCTTCCTTTCCAGCCACGGTACTTTGAAAAATAATATTTTAGGGATATGAAAACTAATGTTGTATTTTTAACATGACTTCTATCTGTTCTGACCACCTGCCAGATAAACCTGTAAAGGCCTCACTTAGATTCATCAGAAAAAAGCAGATGCAAATAAGGTCATAACCCTTCAGATTCATTAGCTCGCCTAGTTCATTTGCCTGCCAGTATAGGCTTGTCCCCATCATATATTTCCTAGTGCAGTGCTTCCCAAACGTGGGACGCCACTTGTGTAGGGAAAGCCCCTGGCAGGCTGGGCCGGTTTGTTTACCTGCCGTGTCCGCAGGTTCGGCCGATCGCGGCTCCCACTGGCCGCAGTTCGCTGCTTCAGGCCAATGGGAGCTCTTGGAAGCGGCGCAGGCTGAGGGACGTATTGGCCGCCGTTTCCTGCAGCCTCCATTGGCCTGCAGCAGCGAACCGCGGCCAGTGGGAGCGGCAATCAGCCGAACCTGCGGACGCGGCAGGTAAACAAACTGGCCCGGCCCGCCTGGGGCTTTCCCTATACAAGCGGTGTCCCAAGTTTGGGAAACACTGTCCTAGTGATTTGTCCAGCATAGTTCTCGAAGCCTTAAGTGTTGGGGTTTGGGTGACTATTCTATAGCCTCATACATTTTATGATCAAGAAGATTTTTCTTGTTTTCAACATACATTCTCCCTATTATAATTTCATCTCATTATCCCAAGTTATACCCTCTGTGCCACCCTAACTTCTCCTCTCTGTCCTTACTATCTACTCTTTTCAAATGCCGATATCATGTCACCTACTCATCTCTAGTCTTTGAAGCTTTCCTTAATTGTAAGTCAGTCCTGCAAGCCCCTTGATCATTTTTGTTGCTCTTCTCTGAACTTCCTCCAATTTCTCAATATTGCTCTGGTAATAAGGTGTACAGCACTGAGCACAGTATTGCAGGTGCAGTTGCCCTAGGGTTTTGTCACTGGGCTCTCATTGAAGCCAATGGGAATTTCATGCACATGCATCTGAAGGCAGAATTTGACCCAAAGGGACTCCTCAGTTAGGCATGGGTAGCAAGCATTTGATTACCTGCGTGCACCTTTAATCATAGCAAGTGCATGTAATTAAAAATGAAATACCTGATTCACCACTGTGAGTTCATGCTGGTGGAATTGAAATCAGTGGAGTGACACCAGTGTGAAACCAGAGTAACAATGCAGTGACTCAGGTCCCAAATCTTCTATAATGAGCTTCAATAGAGCTGGTGAGTTTGAGAGCAGCAGTCTTGTAGCACGTGTCCTTTTCTATATATCCAACAGAAATCCACAGAGTAGAAACACACATGCATATGTGTGCGCGCACACACACACACACACACACACACCATTTTCATCATTGATTAACCAGTCTCATAACCTTTTCAGCCAGAGAAATAATTGGCAGTTTTAACTAACAATAAATTGATCCCATTATTCAGTATAGAATATTCCACTGATTTCAAAAGAGATGCTTATTAAAGAGGCCGGCTACTTTTTATCAGTGTCATGCATATGTAAGTTAGCATGGCTATTATGTGCCATCTATGACAATGGGAAGACAAGCCATAAACACAAACATTCACACGCAGCCAGGTCTCCGATGCTCCTGTTTGCCAATTACAGTAATGCTGATGACATATCTAGTTTAACGCACACAGCATTAAAACAGTCCCCCCTTTTCAAGGAAAATCTAATTACACCAAACCCAAGCACTCAATCAAACCTGTTATTCTGTGGCTAAACAGCCCAGCGTTAATGCAATTTGAGGCGATCCAGGCCGTGACTGGGAACGTCATGTATTAACAATATCTAATGGGAGCTCCCGTAGGTAAATGAATATGCTAACAAGCAAGGTCGCTGCTAAATCTAATAACTTTAAGCTGTTTAATTCCAAACAGTCCCTTAATAAATCAATTGACCGGGAGAGCTGATGCCCCTATCAATTATTCAAGAGGGCAAATAAATATTTCAGATGATTTGATAGGAAGGCTAGTGCTGGTCTTATAGGAAGCTTTGCATTTCATTAGCCCTTTGCTAAAAGTTTTATAATGTGCAGAACCCTGGTGGTTTTCCCTGCATTAGAAATCTTGATTGTAGGAAAGAACAGATTGATTGTCCACATGAAGTTGCATCTTTTAATCAGTTACTTTACAATAACTGACATGGAGAGAAGTGTGTTGGGGTGGGGATGGTGTCAAGTCCCTATAGAAAGGAATTCTTCTCCCTCCAGTCAACAAATTCAAAGCACATTTCATGTGAATCGAAAGAGAAGTAATCTAAGAAGCTTGGATTACCTATTAATAACAGGTCCCGTGTTGCTGTTTGTAAACAGGGTGAAGTTGGCTGTGTTTGGGTTGGATTATTTGTGTTGCACTGACCAATGATTCAGGGGTTTGCAAGACGCCACTCTCAGAGTTATTTAAAATAAGATCTGCCTTGTCATTGATCTGCATTAATTAAGTGAGGCTCACAAAGTGCTTTGAGATACTTGAATGGAAGAACCCATGAGTGCAAAGTATTATTCTGTAAGTGCAAAGTATTATCATTGTATCTGAAAAAATGCTGATCATTGATAACGTAAGGTTTATTATAAAATCAATAAAGATATAAGCGAAAGAAAGAAAATGTGCCTGTCACATTAGAACAGAGGAAAAGGTAAGTCCCTGAGGAAACTTCTTGTTTAAGAGTGTGTAAATTTGCTTGCCTCTATCCGGCTGTTTCATTTATGCCAGTAATAGAGATTAAAAGGCGGTGATTACTTAAATAAGCATTTCAGCTTATGAAATGAAATCTGTCATGGGAAAAATATCTATTGGTCTGGAATACATGGATGTAGAGTCATAGTATCATAAAAATGTAGGATTGGAAGGGACCTCGATAGGACAACTAGTCCAGTCTCTTGCACTATTGCGGGATTAAGTATTAAACCATCCTGGACCGGTGTTTGTCTAACCTGTTCTTGAAAACCTCCAATGACCGCGATTCCAAACCTCCCTAGTAATTTGTTTCAATGCTTAACTACTCTGACAGTTAGGAAGTTTTTCTGAATGTCTAACCTAAATCTCCCTTGCTGCAATTTAAGCTCATTGCTTCTTGTCCTGTCCTCAGTGGATAAGGAAAACAATTTATCACCTTCCTCTTTATAACAACCTTTTACATACTTGAGACAGTTATCATGTTTCCCACCCCCCCGTCTTCTCTTCTCCAGATTAAACAACCCCGCTCCCTTCTTTTTTCTTTTTTTTTTTTTTCATCTTTCCTCATTTTCTAGACCTTTAATCATTTTCATTATTCTCTTCTGGACTTTCTCCAATTTGTCCACATCTTTCCTGAAGTATGCCCAGAACTGGACACAATACTTCAGTTAAGGCCTTGTCAATGCTGAGTGGAGTGGAAGAATTATGTTTTGTGTCTTGCTTACAACACTCCTGCTAATACATTTCAGAATGTTTGCTTTTTTTATGCAACAGTATTACATTGTTGACTTGTATTTAGTTTGTAACCCACTATATGAATCTGCCTCTGCCTGTGATGGAGAGAGGGGATCAGCACACCTGTAATACTATGGCCACACACAACTTTCAGAGAGTTCTTTGCATAGTTGAGGATCTGTTTGAGGGAATGTGAGGTTGGGATGCAAGCACATCATCCCATCACCAAACCCTGAATAACACACCAAGCAGTCAATGTAATCTGTGGCTGAACCTTTCCATGGAGTCCCATCTGCACTGGGAACTTCTAAGCTGGGATCCCAGGAGCAATTGTGAGCGACAAAGTCTCTGGTCAGCACAACACCTTTGGAGTTACAGAGCTGAGAAGACCAAGTTGTGTGTGGGGGGAGAGGTAGTATGCCCTGGAGTCAATGAAGAACATAACATATGTTCTTCTTATGTTTTTCAATAGAAGGTCATCCTTCCATGTGGATAACTCCATCTAATCCTTTATAACATTCGTAGGTTGTGAGGGGTGAATATTCTGTCTGTTGGACAGGAAGAAGGAGGATCACATGCTAACACCCCTTTGCCTGAGAGTTATGATTTGAGTAAAATTCCATGAGGCTTTCCATGCAAAGATATCCTCCCCAACTAGCTTCCCTCTCCTTTGTTTTTCCCCAGCGGGGGCGAGGTGATCTGTTCCATTAGCAACAATATACGCTGTAACATCCCTTAGGGCGTCATTGCTGTTCAGAAAACTATGGCAGGTTAAGCCATTTTAGACTATCTTAAAATGCAAATTAGTTTTCAGAAGATTTGAATGTAAAAGCAACTGTTACTCAGGGCTGGAGATATGCTGACTTACACCCAGTGAGGATCCGGCCTTCCATCTTTTGCCTCCTCTCCCTAAATAGTCAGATCGATATAAAAATCACTGAATGAGGATTTTCTGTCCCAGCAGTCTTACTCTGCAAACTACTCAATGAGCTATGAAAGAGACATCTCAACTGCACAAAACCAGAATTTAAATGTTAGGTTTGGTTCATTTTCAGCTTCATGAATCAACAGACTAGATCCTTTTATATGATACTGAAAGTAAAATCTGGTCATGTTTAAAATCAGATTTAGGGATTTTAACTCATCACAAATGGAGCACTTTGTGGAAAACTTTTTTTCTTCTTTCCAAAGCTACAGCTGAAATGAATTTCCTGAGTGCCACAGACAGCCTGCAAAACCGCTTGGATGTGTTTAGGGCAAATAAGCCATATGTGAAAATATAAAAGAATTCCTGAAATAATATAATAGGGAAGTAAGAAATAGCAAAGGTGTATTAACTGTGGAACTTGAATCTCAGAAACTAAAATGTTATATATGCTGTTTGAATTTTGTTTTGAGCCCAGTTTGTCTGTTTCATAAAGTAAAACACAAGGGGCAGATTCTTTCCTGCATACATGCATAAATGCACAACTGAGGATGGAATTTGGCTTCTCATTTGCAAGAAAAAGCATTAGCTTAAACGTGCTCTTTTCTTCTGTTCACATGGAACATTGTTGTTAGAACTAGTTGGAAAATGGAGGGTGGACATGTGGAAATGGAGTGAAAAATTTTGTTTTCATTTTTATCAATTTTATTTTCAGCAAAATTCTCTGACCAGCTTATGCGTGCATGGCCTGTCTCAAAAGAAGTCCAGTCATTGCCAGACCTTCTCAGGGAAGCGTTGGTGAGCCTACTCAGTTCTTGATGATTTGATGACCTTGTAAGATATTTACTTGTATTGAATCTCATGCTTAGCAGAAAGATCACCAAGAATGTATCTGCTAATCAGCTCTGGCAATATTTGCACTATTCATCTTCCTTTCACCCTGGTCAATCTAGGTTTAGACCCGGGTACAGGTCTGTTAATTCACTAGTGGAATTGTTCATCAGTGTCTTCCTGGCTATGAATTAAGAGAACGTGTTCAAGCTGATCTGTCCGGTTGCCTTTATTATTACTGAGAGTTACTGCCAAGGTTGTGGCCCCTTGCAGGAATAGATGGAGCTGTTATGAAATGGCTTCTTTCCTTTTAATACAGGAACACTCATAGAGTAATTATGGGCAATTGTTCATCTAACTCTAAGGCTCTTTCACACTGGGTTCCATAGGTTCCACTTTTTTGCTCAATGAATACATATGAGGACACTAGTAGGGATGGTAGGAAAACATGCACGTGAACAATATCCAGTTGTATGTCTCCATTATAGTCCATCATACTAGTGCAGTGGTATAGTCAACTTAGTGTCTTTAAGAGATTGAGACTTGGATGACAGCAAGTTTAATATGGTTGGATGGCTGAAGTTTAATATGGACAAAACAGGGAATGATACTAGGTTCAGAGGAGCAATCAAAAGAGTTGACTGTCGTTACATCCGCTTTACTAACCCATGGCATGCGGCCATTACTCATCTTATGAATCAGGGTTTCAACTTACTAGGCTTATTATTTACTTATTTAATTTTTAATTTATAAAACTAGCCATAGGCTTCTATCCTATACTCTGGTATTGAACCTCCTGCTGGATGCCCAGGTAGCAGCCATGTCAGCATATTTTCCATCTTGCATTTGAAAGGGCAAGATAGCCTTTCTTTCAGATGTGGAGACCTTCCTGCATTTATCCATCCATGCCTTTGTCACCTTGAGAGCAGACCTCTGTCATGCTCTTTACCTGGGGCTGCCCCTTGTGTCCATTCAGAAGCTAATGCGTCCTGGAATGCTTATTAAACAGAGCTCTATTTTGAAATCATGTAACATCAGTGCTCTGAATTGCACTTGCTGCCTATGGGCTTTCAGTCGAATTCAAGGTGTTTGATTTTGACCTTTGAAGCTCTTAACACTTTCCATACAGGTTACCTGTGGGCAGCCTGTCTCCATGTGACATACTGCCACAGTTGTGCTCAGCAGAGGCACTTGAGAAGAGAGGAAACTACCATCAGGGTGTTCTTCACCCTTGATTATGACACTCATAGCTCAGCTTGTTAACCTTCTGGTCATGCCGCAGGCTCTCTCTTATTTCTGGGACATTTGGGAGGTGGCGGATGAGGGCTGAATGGAGTCATCTATCAGGGCTGAACCGAGTATGATGATGGGGATACTACCAGTTGAAAGAAAATCACATGAAATTACTTTTTTATTATTGTGAATTTTGTGTTTGGTTCATACATACCTGGCTTTGGATGAATGTTCCTCATTCTTTTTTTTTTTTAAATGGTATAAATAAAATAATAAACATGTTAGCAGATTATTAGTATATGGGTCACAGGGCCTGGACTAGAATTCCTCATTCATGCAAAAAATCCCAATGAAATCAACCAGGAGTTTTTCCTGAATGAATACTAAAGGATCACACCCCTGTTAAGTGAGGTGTGGGGAGAGTACACCTGGGGCAAAGCCAATGTTCTGGTTCTCTTTTACCTCCATGATGCCATAAAGCATTATCACTTGTTTCCATGGCAGCTTAGAGCAGTCTTGCGTGCTGCAACTTCATGCAAGACACAGGACAAATGTTGCAATGGTCAGAAATGTGTGATGAGGAGGAGGATGAGCCCTTGTGAGAACAACAATGTCTGTATGGTGGTGGAATGAACACACTTGGGAATGACCATGGTCAGTGTGATGTTGTAAAGGAGAAGGGCATACACTACCCTGAAAATAAAATAACACAAGAAAGTATGGGAGCGGAGGAGAGGGAATAAGAAACAAACATCTTTGTATAGTTTAAAAATACCTCCTCAAATTATATACCAAGGCTCTGCTTGATAGGAGATCTGCTTTGCATCCCACAGACTGCTTAGAAAGATTGTCACAATGTATTTTTGGCTGCATCAAGAAGAGGTTGTTTCCTGTTGTTTAATGAATATAGGGAAGAGATTCTAAAGGGGATGCACACACACGCACAAAGAACTTAGATGCCCAGTGGATAAGTGCAGTATTTTGTTTACAAGTAGATATTACACTGGAAATCCTATTAGCAATCAGACAGTCTGCTGGCTGGATATAATAAACTTCAGCCAAAGGAGTTGTTCAAGCTGGCATGCTTACCCATTAAGGGCTTAATTCCAAATTCGTTGTGCACCCCCAAGCTCCTATCTACATTGCATACTGTGTATATGGATATATAGTGTTTCTCAAGTGAGGTTTTGACAACCAGCCACGAATGATTGGAAATAAAGGGTAAAATTCAAAGAATCCACGAAAGGCCTAGCTACCCCTTAAGCCATGTCAGTTGAGTTTAAATGGTGCATAGTGCCTATAAACCCCAATTAGGATTGGGTCCCTGTTATGCTATGTATGTATGAACTCAAGAAAGACCCATTCCCTGTCCAGAACAGCTTACCAACTAAGGCTCTGATTCTGAAATAAATTACATTCAGGCAGATCCCTGTCTATTTACAGATGATTTCTTGTAGGGATTATAGTAAAAGTAGGTCTTAAAGAAGGATTTGAAGCAGCACCGGGTAAAGGGGCTTCTGTGTACTAGCGACATATATTCTGGATTTTGTTTCATTCTTCTGTGTCTCCTAAGAAGCTAAAGGTGGATCCAAACTTCAGAGTTTAGTTCTGGATCATAAACTTTAGGGGGGGGGGGGAATCAGTTCTGGGCTTTTGCTTTGACTCAATCTTTTGTGAGAACAAGCTCAGAAAAGAAAAAAAAAATCCAGTGGCTTAATTTTCAAAATGGTTCTTTTCACTTTTGAATTTCTACAGTAAAAAGCTGAAATTCATGTATTATGACCTATTATCAGTATTACACCCAGGATTTATGGTTCTCTCTATGTAACTTGTTAAACTGTTTAAAAAAGTCCACTATTATTGTATATATGAAACAGTAAAGCCCAGTGCAGTATTTTAAAATGTAAGTATGGGTAAACTTTTTAGATGTCTATTTCCTGATAATGAATCCTTTAGCACCATTCCCCCATTTTCTCTCTCTTTCACTCTGTGAACCTAGCTCGGTGACAAATCCTGGTCCTTTCTGAAACCATCTAGCTTGGCTTTATAATATTATTTATCTTTATAGCCAAAAACCCAGCAGGTGAAGGAAAAATGAAGACAATTTGGTAAATAATGAACATAGAGATGACATATTGTTTTCCTGAAATGAGGGATAAGTGCACTTTATTAAGTGACCTTTCCTCCAGTGGCTGCCAAGAAATCAGAGGTAATAGAGCTTTTATTTGCAAACAATCTCTGATTAGAGGGGAAAGATCCCTTTAAAACTGCGTCATTCTTTTATTAAAAGCTCATCTGCAGCAGTATAGCTATTAACCAATGCATGTTGTTGAAGGTAGTTTTATATATTTGTTAAATCTTATTACTGAATTCATGTTGCAAAGAAGGATTTAGTTCCTAACTCTGGTATTTTGTTATTTGCATACATGTATCCTGGATGTTGTTTCATTCTTCTGGGTCTCCTAAGAAATGTAGAATGTTTGCCTTTGAGGCATCGAAAACTGTACAGGTGCATGCTGGTGTGTGTGTGTGTGTGTATTTGTCCCAGTTGTGTTTAGCCATCTTTTCACCTGAAGAGGTGGTTATGGCCCATGGTCATTTAGAGTTTTTTTCCATTGACTTTAATGGACTTTGGATCAGGTCCTATGAGGATACATGTGCATGACTTAAACACGTTATGATAAGCATGCATGTATGACCCAGATCAAGGTTCCCTCCAGTTTTTTTTGTTTTATTTTGCATACGAGAACAAGCAATATTTGCGTTTAGAAATGTGCAGACAGCAGTGGTCTGGCAGAGCATTGAATTTTTGCTAATTTCACCTTAAACTTTCTTCACAAAACCAAAAAATCTGACTTTCAACTGCTGGAAAAAATTGCCCTTTAGGAATCAGAATCTGGAGTCTGTGGATTTTGGGCTGACGAGCAACAAATTCTCCTTACCAGCCTGCATGTGCTTGGTCGCCTCCAATTTGTAAAAATAAAGTGACCGAATGTTGTGGCACCAAATGCAACTTGGAATTACAGCTGGTGCAGAAACTGACAAAGTTGAGGAACTGGAAAGTAACATTCAAAACATTCTCAGATGCACCCAATAGGTAAGGGTGCAGAGGTGGGAGAGAGGCAGAAAAGGCATCAAATGAGCCATTTATGGCTACCTGCTCCTGTAGCCAGTTCTGTGATGGTCTGGTGTTGTATGGAGTTGCCACAGGTCTAATTTAAGCCATGATGGTTGGCTATTGCCCCAGTGTGGTCAATATGCACTCTGAGGATTGCCAGAGCACAGCAGCTTCCAGTCACACCTTGTTCCCTGAACCACATCAGAGGATGGCAGAGCTGGCTTTACTCCACTCCCCATATTGGGGAAATCCACAGGTAGTCAACTGACCACTTTGTGCTGCTGTGCAAAGGATAATCCTTTTCTTCTGTGTTTCTACAGCATCTAGCACCGTGATGTCCATGTCCTAGTCCTAGTCCTACACCAGGGCTCCTAAGCTGTATGGTAATATGTATAATAACAAAGCAGCTACAGCAGGAGATGGAGATCTGGCCCATGATGTCTGCAGCAGGATCCATCTCTGGTGCCATTTAAGACTGGAGAATATTCTGTAAGACCAAATCCTGCACTGGAAGGAGAGGACTGAACCAGATGAACTAATAGATATTCTGTGCCTCCAGTATCATCTGTGATTCTTTACAATGTCATTATCACCCTAAATCTGCACATGTGAGCCTAGGGTTAGGTATTGCTCGTGTGCATCAGTAAGAGAGACAGGCAGAGGAAAAGGACCATAAAAGCTTTAAAAGTTTCTTTAGTTACTAAAAGCATCAAAAGAAAAGAAAAGGGAGCAGGAGATATAAAATGCAAGTACTATTTAATAGATTTCTCTTTTCTTTCCCCCAAAAGGTTCAGCGGCAAAGAATGGAACATAATAATCCTTGGCAATTATATAGCACTTTACATTTCAAAAACTCGACATAAACATTAACTGATCTGTCTTCACAACCCCGCTGTGAATTAGAGATGATGTACTATCCCCATTTTACATTTGGGGAAACCGTAACATCTGAGAGGTGCTGAGTACCTGCACTTCCCCTTGATTTAAGCTGGAGTTATCCTGAAAATCAGGTGCTGAGTGACAGCCTGAGGGCTACAAAGCTGGTCACTGGTTGAAGTTCAAGAGCTTCTGCCTTCCAATCCCTTTCTTTAATCACGGGAAAATGCTGGGTTTTTATTATGCCCTGCCTTCTCACTGCGTGGGAGGGGGGCACCGAGTGATGGAAATTTTAAAGAAGCAAACTGCATTGAAACCACACATACCTGAAAGCTGTGGAATTGTCTTTATTTGGAAGCCCCAGGGAACAGGACATCATTTCAATTTCTTTTCACTTTTAAAAGCCTGAAAAGACTTAAAGTGAAATATGATCCTGCACTGAGTAAAAGCACACAAATTACATTATATTTCTTACATCTCCTCACGTATGCCTTTCCCCCCTTTCTTTCTTTCTTTCCCTCCCTCCTTGTCAATTTCTGTGTTTCAAGAAACCGGAAGGGTGGTTGATTTGATATTTAGATGCCCTCGTTCTAGCACAGAGAAACAAGAGCTCTTTAAAATTAAATCTTACTATAAATTGTTGAGTTTTATTAACTTTTTATCACCCCCTGCACCCTCTTCCTTTATGAAACCATGAAAGACTTGGGTACAAATTGTCTCCTGCAGCAGAGATCTATTCAGTGTAGGGCAGTGGTTCTCAAACTAGGGCTTCCGCTTGTTCAGGGAAAGCCCCTGGTGGGCCGGGCCAGTTTGTTTACCTGCAGCATCCACAGGTTCGGCCGATCGCAGCTCCCAGTGGCCGCGGTTCACTGCTCCAGGCCAATGGGAGCTGCAGGAAGCGGCGCGGGCCGAGGGATGTACTGGCCGCCCTTCCCACAGCCCCTGTTGTCCTGGAGCGGCGAACCGCGGCCAGTGGGAGCCGCAATTGGCCGAATCTGTGGACGCGGCAGGTAAACAAACCGGCCTGGCCCATCAGGAGCTTTTCCTGAACAAGTGGCGGCCCTAGTTTGAGAAGCACTGGTGTAGGGGATTCATCCGATATCAGGAAGCCAGCCCCAGTGCAGGCACTTCTAAATTCTGCCATTGTCATAGGGTCCTTAATGGACCAGACCTCATTGGAGAATAGTAGTAGCCTAGTGAAGTTTTGCCATTGTCCTCTTCCTGCTCCCTACCTATCCCTGATCCATATACCCTTCCTCCTCTGACATGCCCCCTACACTGTGTGTGTGTGTGTGTGTGTGTGTGTGTGGCGGGAGGAACAGGCACAAGGTCTCGAGCTGACATACTTCTTGTCAGCTTGCTATTTGTAGCCAGTTTCCAACTGGGTCTGGTTAGGGAATCTGGCCCTTCATCTTCAACTTGTGAACTGGGCCTTAAATAGATGAAAAGCGACTCAGAATAAGGAAGATTTGTTTTCTCCCAGACAAGTGGGAAACCATTTTCTTTCTTTAAAAACGCCAGGAAGATTAGGCTATCAGGAATTTTTTTTGCCTTCGAATTCTTTTTCACCAATATAAAAAATATCCATTTATTATTTATTTATTGTTTACTGTAACAATGATCACCAGAGACTCCAGTCAGGATGGGCACCCCATTGTAGCAGGGTCTGCACAAACACGCAGGAAGACTTAGACCAGTTCTACATTAAAAAGTTACGTCAACCCAGCAAGGGCCGGCTCTAATTTTTTTGCTGCCTCAGGCAAAAAAGAAGAGCGCCGCCCTGCCGTAACACCCCCTCCCCCCCACCCAGCGCCGCGCCGTTGAACCCCCCGCCCAGCGCCGGGCCGACCAATCCTCTGCCCCCCCCACAAGCGCTGCGCCGCGCCGCCGAACCACGCGCCGCCCAAACCCCTGTCCCTCCACGAGCGCCGTGCCGCCGAACCCCGCGCCCCTCCCCAGCGCCGTGCCGGGCCGCCCAAACCCCGCCCCCTCCGAGCGCCTTGCCGGGCCACCCAACCCCCCGCCCCCCAGCACTGCATCGCCGAAACACCCCCCGCACTGCCCAGCCGAAACAAAAACACCACGAGCGCCACCCGCCACCCCAACGTTGGCCGCCCCTTCTGAGGTGCCACCCCAAGCACGTGCTTGGTCGGCTGGTGCCTGGAGCCGGCCCTGAACTCAGCTCAGTCACCCAGGGAAGGGAAAAATCCACATCTCTGAGCAACATAGTTAAATCGACCTAACCCCCGGTGTAGAAAACACTAGGTCAAGGAAAGAATTCTTCTGTCAACCTAGGTTGCGCCTCTTGGGGAGGTGGATTAATGACACCAATGGGAGAAATAACAGCCCTGCAGTGGTGCCACTATAAAGATGTAACTGTAGACACAGCCATAGAGTCGGCCGTGAAAACTCTTTTTAAGGAAATGTCTCCTGCACTAGCGTATGGCCTTCAGCCTACCAATGATATTATGTTAAAATCAAAGTGTCTGGTAGCTGTGCAAAATAGTCTCTGAATATGACTGCTGATCAAAGGACTTGTTTTTTTTAAGCTATTGTTATTGAAACTAACCTGAAGAACCAGACATTTAAGGTCAGATCCTGCTCCCACTGAAGTTAAATGAGAATTTTGCCATTTGCTGAGCCCCAGAACCTCTGGGCTTCCACGTCAGTTATGAAAGTAAAAAAAAAAAAAAAAAAAAAAAAAACCTGCTTAAGCCCCGGCACCTAATTACTTGAGCCCCGGCATCTTTTTCATTACAAGTTAAGCCCTGCATTGATCCCTTAACATAAGAACAAACTCTTATCTCCGTTACACCTGAAATTAATGGCGTTCCTCTGGATTTACATTGTTGTAAGTGAGATCAGAATTTGGCCCCGCTATTTAAAAATGTGTGGTGCCCTTTAAGATGTAAATCTATTGAAATCCAGCCCTAGACATTGGCAGGGTCACTCTGCTTATTACTTTATGACATTTCCAGATGAAAGGTGCAGTGGGGGCTCACATTAATTTGCTTTATGTTTGACTAGAAATGCTTCCCATCACTATTAGAGCACACTTTGGGCTCTCTTCATTTGAGAACGCTTGTCAGTCATTTGAGAATGATATGCCCTGCGTCTGGGATGAATAAGCACATCATATATTAGGCAGAGACTTGTTCTCTGGAGAGACTCAAGAGCACTGACAACTAGCTCCAAGGAAGGTGAAAAACAGAGCCCAGAGGCTGAGCAAGGGAGAAGGGAGTGAATATTCTGATAGTCCATTGAGCTGATTGAATGCTTCCAGGGGATTGTCCTTCCGGGATGGCAATGTTTTGTAAATGGAGCAAGTAAATTAGGCAAAACATCATTTGGAGCTCTGTCCTGTGAGGTGCTGGAAGCACTCAACTTCCATAGCACCTCTGCAAGTCTTTGTCTCACAATCTATCTCCAAAACCATAAAGCTCCTCATGGACTTCAGCTTGAGTTGAGGGTGCACAGCGGCTCCCAATAATGGACCCTTTCTCCGTCACTTGTCATAGTGGGAAATAAAGTCCATCCGTTATTCCAGCACCTTTGGTCCTGAAATCTTGTCCATTTTCAATCTATATTTAGAAATTGCCCTCCTGCTAGACCTGGGTGAAATGTTTTTAGCAATACCATGCATAAGTGACTTTGCAATGTAGAACTCGGCCTCAGGTCAACCAAGGAGTCACAAATGTTTCAAGTAAACCTGGCTAGAGTTAGGGTTTCAGTACCATACTCTGAAACTCAGTGTTTTGTGCAGAGTTTTTCTGTTGAACCTTTGGTTTTATTTGAATGTGAAGCTTAAAGCCAGGCTCCCAGGGTTTGTGAGTCTATGCAGATTTGAAAGCAGGGAAAATGTGCTCCCGAGTCTCCACAAATTGAAACCAAGCCTTCACTCAGCTTGAACACCTTCCCTCTTGGAAGTGAAAGGTCTGATTCTGAAAAGTGTGAGTGACCAGAGCTTCCATTGAAGTCAATGAGTTGTAGGCACTGATCAAACAAAACATGACGGCACCTGCTTAACTTTAAGCACCTGAATAAGCCCAACTGAAATCAGTTGGCCTTTTCACATACTTGAAGCTATGGATATGTCTACACTTGAAGAGTTTTTGCGCTGTAAGTTTCACTGGTGATAGGGAAAAGGGGAAAGTAAAGCACTGGTTTGTGTACTCACTCAATTCCTCAGGCAACAGAGAGTGTTCACACTAGCAGCACTTCCATCACTGATGAGAGCAGGGCTGTAGGGCAGCTATCCCACAATGCAGCTCTCTCGATAGATCTTGTGGGAAGGGGGAGGTAAACGGAAGGCATTCTGGGTCCCTGATCAGTGCCCCGGGCTGCCCTGCTTCATTTCTCAGCAGCCCCATTACTTCCTTGTTTCTTTCATGGCATTTTTTTAACCCTCCCTCTCCCCCCCGCTGTCAGGCTGCTTTCCCTGCCATATCTGCAAGCAAAGGGAAAGGGGAGTTTCATACTTCCCGGGGCTTACAGGGGGAGGGGCGGACGTCCATTTACCTGGCGTCAGAGCAGCGGAGATGCTGGCCAGAGTGGTCACTTTTGGAACTGTGGGATATCCTTCAGAGGCCAAAAGGAGTTTATGCTGGTAGAACGTGTCTTCACTTTCACAACAGTGCAAAAAGAACAGCGGTAAGAGCGATATGCTTCCCGTGAAGAAGGTGGTTTTCTTTTTGCAATGAAACTTCGGAGTTTCACCACAAAAAGTCAGTAACAAGTGTAGACGCTCCTGCAGTTTTAGTGCAAAAAAGGGACTTTTTGCACTTTAAATGGTAAGTGTAGACATAGCTTAAGTATGTACTTAAGTGATTTGCTTAATCAGCACCACTACAGTGTTTCAAAAGATCAGGCCCTTCATTTTGAGACAAAGTGTTTTTTTGGTGTTGCTAAATTTCAGACATTTTGTGAATTTCTTGCCAAGTTTTTTTTACTTTCATCAAGCCAAAACAAAACACACAACAAAATATAATTTAATTCTTCTTCTTTTTTTTTTTAAACTAGCCACATTCCAGTGAGTTATTTGTCTGAAACTGATAAAAAGTCATGTTCATTGTTCAAGATGAAATCTCTGGAAGAGACATATCGGTTACATTACCTGCAACGTTATCAGTGTGACTCAAAAGTACAGCGCACCTGCTGAGTGAAATAAGAAGTTTAATGGATAACATTGTCAGAGACTCTGAGATTGCATCTGTAAGTTTTGTGCCCACAATTGCTTATTAAGTGCCCATTATTGTGGTTTCTTGAAGGTAAAAACTATCCTAAAATGTGTTCCAGAGCAATTCAAGCAGGTGGAAACTCACCTTCACACATACAAATGGGCATGCAAATTTGGTAGGTAGATATCTACCGTAACTGTCTGACTTGTGCATGTCCGTTTTGCAGCACCCAACCCCCAGTTGGTGCCCAGACATCAATGCTCCAAGGATACTGGCTTTCTAACTTTCTTTATCATATACTCCTACCCATATAGCACCCCAAACTTAAGGAGGATGTTGTGGGCTGTCACTTTTAAAGCCTTCTGCAGTGACTCCTGTATTTGAACTATGCGCTGGGCCACATCATTCCTATTCAGGACTAATTATTTCATATCGCTTTAATACCATTCGGACTCTCAGAATAGCCCTGAATGATGATGGGCATATATTATTATTACAGGTTTTATTAAGCAGTCATAGCTCACGTTCTAATTACATTACCCCTCAGACACAGCAGCAGTAACACTTGCTTTGGTTCTTGAGCTTCTAGGAATAATCTGCCTACTAGGTCTTAGTCAGCCTGCAAGGTCAGGGATAAAGCAAATTCTCCAGCTTTCTCTCTCTTAGAGCAGCTGAGGAAGTATGATTTGAAATGAGAACAAAACTAGTAATGAAAAGAAGGAGAAAAGTGAAAAAGTTGTATACTATCCACTGATTTCCCCATGTCAATGAGCCCCTTGGATCAGCACACAGAACTAGCAGTGTAGGTGGGGGTTGAATTGGAATTGGTTGTGGATCAGGCAGCCACCTGATTATATACCTAGGGGGTCATAGAATCATAGACTATTTTGGTTGGAAGGGACCTCAGGAGGTCATCTAGTCCAACCCCCAGCTCAAAGCAGGACCAAGCCCCAGACAGATTTTTGCCCCAGATCCCTAAATTGCCCCTTCAAGAATTGAACTCACAACCCTGGGTTTAGCAGACCAATGCTCAAACCACTGAGCTATCCCTCCCCCCTGAGGGTTTGTATCCAGGTGGTTAGCCCAGGCCACTGCCCAGGCTAACCCTAGCTACACTGCTATTTTTAATGTCCTAGAGTTACTCAAGGTAGCACATATCTATCCATCCAAGCTGGGACGCATGTTCCCAGCAGCAGTGTAGACCTACGTTACACAGCATGCCTATTCAGAACTTCACAGTGTCGGTGGCGCAGATCAGTCTGCTTCAAAAGCACAGCATTGCTACCACTTGAGTTAAAGGGAAATCACCCTCAGAAGTATCAGGCCTCTGACATTTGGTTGAGCAGTTCCGAATCCATTCAGCAGGAGGCAGCAGCAGAAAAAAACCCCACACTACCCAGTTCTTTATGATCTTTAAAGGGTTGAGTAATTTATATTGTTGCCGACTCTTGTGACTTGTGCGGGAATCATCATATTTCATGAGTCATAAAGTTTAAGGCAAGAATGGACCCATCAGATCATCAAATCTGACCTCCTGACATCACAGCCTCCTAAACCTCACCCAGTTACCCCTGTACTGAGCCCAATAACCTGGATTAGAGCAAAGCATTACAGATCTCAGGAGACTAAACTATTGTGTGTCACAGGCAGCAAATAGGAGGGATGGAGGTGCACCAATATCCAATGGCAGAAATCTCAACGAAAGTTCAGTCCTCACAATTGCAGAAAAAAGCCTGAAAACATGAAGCAAGTACACCAAAGGCTCAAAAGCCAGAAGCCAAATCAATAGAACCCAACTTTTGTTATTTTTAAGCCAATCTCCTGATGTTCATTGCTGAAGTCATTTTTTTAAATGCTGGGGGTTGACAATACTGAGTTTAGGACCCCATTTTATTTGTGGAGGCTTTGGCTCAATAATCTGAACAGGAACTTTTTCTAATTATTTAAAAATTCCCCTCAGCATTGGAACTAAATGAGGAGTATGTAAAGAAATGGCTTGATCTTTCTGGCCTTGCTGTGCAAGTGCTGAGTGAAATCCAAAAATAATTAAATTGACAGCATCAACGGCAAAGTGATTTAAAAAATCTTTAGCTTTGATACCCTCAGGTAAGTGCAAATAAAGTTAAACGTTATTATTAGTAATTATACAGTGCTGTTAGCAATTTGGGACAGAGGAGTTTTCTATATGTCTATATAGCGCAGAGCACATTTTAGCTACTAATGCAATATTATTATAATTTGTTTCTATAGTTGAGGGTTTTCGTATAGCAGCCATCACCATAATACCTAAGCACAGAGTACTATCTTATTTTTATAGTAACTTTCATCCCTAAGTGCTTGGTATATATGATGATATATGATACGTGAACCATGTATGTAGTTAAGAAAAACAATTAACCTATTAAGTACCAGCTAAATAGAGGTTCTTATCAAATTCACCGGTAAAATATCATCATTTTCAAGCATGACTGAAAGGAAAACTTCCTTTACTGGTCTGAAAACGAATGTAAGAGTTTGTTTGTGCTAGTTTATTGCAGTTGTTGACAAGAAGTGGGATCCTTCACTTTTATTTTTCATGCTGCTAATTCCATCTCTTTCTCTCTTCGCCTCTTCTCAATTAAACATATGACAGTGTGTCCCCTCCCCTTTTGAAAGAAGCTTTTAGATTAATCATATTATCTTAAGGTTCCAAATCTCAATGCCTGCATGACCTTTCTTCCGTTAGAATCCATTATCTTAAACTATCACAATAATCCTGGCTTTAGGGAGGGAGAGAGGGAAGCAGGAATCAAACCTAATAGATGGCAAATAAGATTAATCTATGATCTAAGTGCCGATTACACTTGGCCCTGCCCTTGAACACCCAGGTGTAACCTTGAAATTCACATCTGCTAAGACACTGCAATTGGATTGAAGGTCCCAGAAGGCCTTAAAGGGGCAGCTGGCCAAACTTTACCCATCATTCCCCAGTGAGACATGGGCTGTCTCTGCCTGTAGCTCTCTTACTTGTGGAATTTGGCAGCGGCACAGTTGAATGTTTGTTTTGAGATGTTTAGCATTTTTTCAGATAAAATACTTATTTTCAGGTCTTAATTTTTGTTTGTCAGAAGCAGTCATCCAGGGAATGGGTGAACTTTTACCTGGACCTCACAAGAGGGGAGAGCTCTTTGCAAAATCAGATAACTCTGAAGAAGAAAACAGATAGATATTTTCTTTCTTTATAGACTAACCTATGGACCCTGCCAAAAAAAATGTTCCATGTGAACATTAGCTTGCAAGGTCCTTGTTTTTAGCGCCAAATGCCCCAAGTACTGAAAAAGGACATCAGTGATAAGATGGAACTTGGCACGAGCAACACCCATATTGTGTGAGGCATGCTCAGAAGAGACAGACCCAGAGATAATTTTGCATCAAAGAGCTGAAAAGTCATTATTACAGATCATATAAATTGCCTCCATTGTTGGCAGCCTGAGCAGAGGTCTAGTACTGAATCAGCACAGAAGTGGAACTGTTTTCTTATTTCTCTATCTAGGACCAAATCCTCAACTGGTGTAAATCAGTGTAAGTCTATTGACTTAACTCAAACTATGCCAATGGACACCAGCTGAGGTTTTGGCACTAAAGCTTTATTGGTGTAGCATATCTATTGATTCCAGCCATCCTGCTTCATTTAAAATCGATGGCCAAAGTCTTGGGGGCAGAGATGGTCTTTTTGTTCTGCTTGTTTAGCACCTAGCACTATGGGATCATGGTCCAGGAATAGGGCTCCTAGACAATACGGCAATATAAATAATACTTTCTCACTAGCTTATTTATTATGTTATGAATTCCAGAAAGCAGCGGCGTAAAGGTATTGTCTAATGGTTATGATTATGTTAAAATATTCCTTGTATAAAGTGAAAAGAGCAGAGGGAGAGAGAAAATTATAGGCAAAGAAGGGAAAAAAAGGAATGTTTTAAAAAGAAACGGGGAGAGAATTCTCCAGATAATGGGGGCCACTAAGGAGACAATTTTCACAGACACAGAGGACGTCTCTCTAAAAGAGGGTTGAAGCCTCTGATGAGACCACCTGCTGTAGAAGCAAGTAACTTGCAGCTTCCTACACTGTATCTTTTCAGGGTATTGAGGAGTTCAGTGCTGGAGACCCTGCCCTCTCCCTTTTTGGGGCAATACCTTTACCCTTTAAGAAAATAACTCAAAAAAAAATGAAGGTTCTTGTTCAGAAGTCATTAAACGTAAAGGGTCACCCTTCCCCGTGCTGGGTATTACCTTTCCCCAGGAGGCTGGAAGAATCTGACCCAAAAGTTATTTCTCAATTGCTAGATTAATCCCTATGCCATGCATATATCTTGCAAACAGCAAGGCATGAAATTTGTCATGACACAAGAGCGCTTTTGTCCAATTAAAGGAGCTAGCAGGGAGGGACTCTGTAGTTGTTAGAGACCATTTATAAAAGCTGAGGCATTACTTGGAATGTTTGTAGTTCAGTTCTAATTTATTATGAATTTTAAAAGATGTTAAATTAAAAACCAATCAAACAATGGAAATATTGGAGGTGTGCTGCCATGCAATCCATCTGCACATTCATAGGCTAGAACTGCTTACACAAATATTGATGAGCATTATTTCTGCACTTCCTGCGTGTAGACTGAATTGCTACTAATATTGAAGGTGCATTTGTACAAGCCTGTTAAAAATGGTCACCCGAATCTCTCATGGCATTCTGCCTTCCTCTTTTAGGTAGTAGATGCATGTTTGCTGCAGCACGTAATACATTAGGAATCTTAATATCAGCTTCAAATTTGGGTTCCTCTCTGGTTCCTTTTAATCAGAGAATGTAACAGGCTAAGCCCCTGTTGAATTTTGGCCTAGCCCTTATATGGATCTGAATGTTACTGGTCAGCCCATCTTGACTGTGGGTTCAAGTCAGAACCCTTAACCTGAACATCCCAAAACTCTGAGAAAGTTGAGATTTAGATGCAATTTCAGCTCCAAACTTTGTGTCTTGGGTCTGAGCAGC
This sequence comes from Trachemys scripta elegans, assembly GCF_013100865.1. Lineage (NCBI taxonomy): Eukaryota > Metazoa > Chordata > Testudines > Emydidae > Trachemys > Trachemys scripta. The sequence continues at coordinate 75,100,779 of NC_048307.1, read as the reverse complement.
CGATAGCTGGTGAATGATTTGAAATCCACCTTTAATAAAACTTCCCATCTTGGGGCAAAAGGCAGAGCTTATTCATGACTGCATGCTAGCATCACGATAGGTTCAAGGTGAGGTTTCTTTCTCTCCTGATGTTCCAGCCAATTTGGTGATGCATGGAAACAACGGGAGTGCGCAAACTCGATCTTCTGTCCAGAGAGGGTTAACTCATGCTGGCGGCATGCAGCCTCATGCCATTAAGTCAGGGAGAGTAATGAAATTTCATTTAATTTGACAGGAAGAAAGTGCTAATGTTAAAAGGCATTTAATAAAAAGGGGGAGATTCTTTGAAAGGAAGCCTTTAAGTAATTACTTCAAGTGTCTTAGGCCTACTCACCAGAATATTTACATTAGTGTCTCCCAGTGCCAAAGTGTAATTAAATTAGTGCAGCATTTACATTCCATCCTCTTTTTTTTTTTTTTAAAGAAGTGTGATTTTATTAACAATTCTAGGGGAAAAAAACTTCATCTAATCAAATCAGGTGTTAGTGTTTTTTTAATGTTCTCACTGAGCTTGGGCTACTGAGTTAACACAGCTGGAGGAGGGAAAATATTCTCTCTTGGTCTTGAGTTCCACTTGGAAAGAAGACATTTTTTAAATCTGCCCTAGAACTGATAAAGAAAACTCTGACCAAATTCATACAAACTGGCAAGGCCTCCTTGTAGAATGTCTAGGATCAAGTTGGCTTTCTCTGCAAAACTGGGGATGGTGAAGGTCAGATCAAATGTCAGAACAAAAAGACACAGGTGGGAAATAATCCTGTTGGGGTGTGCTCTTTAGTGGAAGTGGCAAACCCCAGTCAAATGAACAGCATCATTTCAAGGAAGGTGCAAAATATTTATAAAGAAATGTTATGCTAATAGAAAGTCAGTTTTGAATATTTTGCTATAAGGGAAAATGGATAATTTTGGGGGGAAAGTATGCAAACATTACCAGTGGAAATCAAACTACTTTCATAAAAATATCCACTCTGTGTGAAAATGGTCCATTTTCCAAGCAACGCTGAGTTTTGCATAAAAATGTGGGGAGTTTTTTAAAGCAAAATGTATTGGAGGCAAGTACGACTTCAAGGAATACAGAAGCGGGAACACACAAACAATTTCCCAAATCATTATAAAGACATCACCCCTACAATATTTGCAAACCAATGTAAAACACAGTTTATGCCAAGTGAAAAAGGAGGGTGAAAATAAAAGCAAAAGTGTATAACCCACAAACAGGAGGATAAAAAAGGATCTAAAACAAGATACATTTGAGAATAAAAATAGAGAGGAAAAAAGAAATGCAAAGATGTTGTAAGAGGTGAAATTTCACATGAAACAAAAGTTTATGGATGCAGATAGGTGCAAAATGAGCTGGGGGGAAAATTAACTTAAAATTCTACAAAACTGTGGACTTTTAGTACCAAGAAGTAAATCATCCTCAGCAGTAGAGAAACTGGAAAGGGATTGCATGTAACAGGCTTTCTAGTTATTACAAGGGACAGTAAAAGCAAAACTTTGGAATCAGAAAAGTTAACTTATCAGGGGGTCTGTTCTTGAATGGCTTTGCAAGAAGCCAGAGTTCACACTTAAAAAACTGAAACTTCTAAACTGTTGTTTCATGGCAAATGATTTTTCACAAAGACATCCAACAAAATTCTGGCCTGGCTAGGAAGGGGATTTTATCACTTTTTACAGGACTACACAGAAAAAAAACCCCTAAGCATCTGTCTTATTTCGTAAATAGTAACTCTGCATCCATTCTCCCCATTAATGCACAGACAAAAAGCCAGAGTCACATTCATTCAATGACAAAACTGTACTCTGTCACAGAATGTTTGCATACATTTCATAGTTTTAAAAAATAGGGCCAGATTTTGCTGCTTTTGCTTATCTTGAGTGGTGCCTTATTCTGCTGATTTCAACGGGACTTCTTGCAGAGTAAGTTCCGAGATAATATTAATAAGTGAAGCATAAAATGGCCTATAGTGAAGAATTGACTTCACAGCTATATAGTGAAGGAGATTATCTTGGCAGTTCTGTACTTAATGGACTCCTTTTAGGAGGGCCAATCTTGAGAGTTTCTGAGCACCCAAAATTCTCATTGCCTTCAGTGGGAGCACAATTAATCGAATTGACTTCAACAGGAGTTTGTAAATGTTCATAATATCCCAGGGTGTGGCCTAATGCAGTGGTTCTCAAACTAGCACCGCCTCTTGTTCAGGGAAAGCCCCTGGTGGGCCAGGCCAGTTTGTTTACCTGCCGTGTCCTCAGGTTCGGCTGATCGCAGCTCCCAGTGGCTGCGGTTCGCCGCTCTAGGCCAACGGGGGCTGCGGGAAGTGGCGGCCAGTACATCCCTCAGCCCGCACCGCTTCCTGCAGTCCAATTGGCTTGGAGCGGTAAACCGCGGCCACTGGGAGCTGCGATCGGCCGAACCTGCGGACGCGGAAGATAAACAAACTGGCTTGGCCCACCAGGGGCTTTCCCTGAACAAGTGGCGGCCCTAGTTTGAGAACCACTGCACCAGGCCACACCCTGAGGTTCTCCAAGGGAAGGCTCATAGTAAATGGAATTGCAATTCCCATGCTGCAGTTCAATGAACCAACTTACAACTTTCAATCTTCTGCACTACAAATAGACTTTCACTGTATCCAGTTTGGTGTAAGTGATTTCCACTGCAGTGTGTTACCAAGGGATGTTAGAGCTGAAGCAATTTCTCAAGAGGAAAAATTCTTGAGTGAGACGAATCTCCTACTCCTGTTGCTAGCTATCAGATTAGCTACAATCGGCATTAATGGGACACACCTTTACAAATCAAGACCCTTGCAAATGTTAGTATCATTGATCAACAGGGGTGATTTAATGGGCCAGCAAGGTTTTTAGTAAAGACAACAGTTTTGCTTCTCCTGTTACCTGACTTGCAACACATCTAAGAAGAGGGCAAGAGAAAGGTCCGTCATGAGCTAAAGAAAGGAAATAATAATAAAAATGATCATCAATAATTATAGCTTGGTCTGAGCCACACAGATGGCTGGCTTTTCCTGCTGCCTCACATCCCAAATTCTGGCTGTAATCAGATTTGGAGTTGCACTTCAAGCCTCTCTCAAATCATTTAATTTGTGGTCAGCAATAACTAGCCACTTAGTCATATTTTCATCATCCTGGTCTGTTCTCAAAGAACATTCCTTCCATCACAATTGTCCATGTAAAATAATGAAAAGACTGTTGTCCAGTGTATTTGCTAATGTGTAGTTTCATTTGTTTCTTTATCGTCTCCCAGGACATTAAGTTATTGCATACTGAGCCTTCTTTCTTTCTTTCTTTATTTATTTATTGGTGCACCAGTAAGTGAAACATGCAGTGAAAAATGCTTAATACCAAAATTCCCAGAGTTGATCAATACTGCTTCTCCACTATTAATTAAATCCAGCGCTATCAACATTTGCTGAATCATAGCTTCCTGAATGCGGTGGTTCTTTCTGTCAATGTGTGTAGGTTCTGTCTTGTGTTTGTGCAGAGAAAATGAGCATTTTCCATCCTACTGGTATATATTAGGAGTAACTCCGTTGCAGTGAGTGGAGTTACATCCATGTAAGTGAAATGAGCATTTTCCATCCTACTGGTATATATTAGGAGTAACTCCGTTGCAGTGAGTGAAGTTACATCCATGTAAGTGAATTCAGACATAGGCCCTGTGGGCTAGATATTCTAAAGAGCTCTGTTTCCATTTAGGCCAGAACTCGACAGATTTTTCAAAAGTGCTGAACATCCTAGAAAGAATGGGAACGGCAAGCAGCTAGATGATGAATACCTGGCCTCTTCACATCGGTGTCTAAATGGGAGATGTTGGGCCTGATCTCTTTTGATAAGTTATTCAAAACCAAATCTTTGGATGCTTTGATGTTATGCTGGAAACATTCTCAACCCATGTAAAGCAGTTTGCTGCTGTTGTGATCTGTGTGCAAACAGAAATGGAGCTTAACAAAAAAAAAGCAGCTACGGTCTTCCAAAGACATAAAACTCCTAAGCTTTTTAATGCAATTAAAGCAAATGCTGACGTTATTTATAGCTAAATTACTGGCAAGGAAAACAGCTAATGACCAAACTCCATGCGTGTAACATTAAAAAAGAAAATCCTAAAGGGAATGATTTGTAAGGATGTGGGTAAACCTATTTATACCCAGGGTTCTATTTGTTTTACAACCAGCGGTGCACGAACAACATGAAAGGTTATCTTTGACAAGGTTTTAGCTATTATTTTCTTCCAGTGAAATGGTATTTCTTGAGGAAAAAAAGGTCTTCAGAACAAAATAACAATAAATCCTGATTTAGATACATAAAGCTGCCATTGATATCACATAATATCAGTGTTCTTTCTCACTCGATACAGGCGTTTTTAAGATAAATGGTAAAACTGAACTGGAAATCCATCTGGCCAGCTGCCTGATCTAATGAATAACCCCACTTTGGCTCCTGCAATGTAAGCAGAAAGAGTTCTCTCCCGGCCGCTTTCGTCTGTCATGAATCTACAAGACAGCCGACATAATATCTGGGCGACAACAGCGTGCTAACAGTGCAGTGACTTCCATTTTCTTTGCTTTCTATTGATTTTCACTTAATAACTGGCGAAATACTAAACGTCCACCCTGAGTACCTAATAAATCCTGCCTGAGCTTTTTATTGAGGAGAATTTAATAAAAACAACCATTGCGGCTGAGGGATTTTTCTTCTGGACAGAACATGGTGAGGTGTGGGTGGCGTGTGTGGGGCAAGGAAGCCATTTGAATTTTTTTTTTTTTTTGTTAAGGACTCTTGCTCCCCTTGGGAAAGCAGTGCTACTCCTTCCAGAGGACCCGGTTGCACTGTTTGTCTTCTCGTTGTTTGGAGATGGCCACTGAATGTATGCATGTTCTGCTTCACAATAGCAAGGAGAGGTGTTTAAAGAAACAAGGCCCTTTCTTCCCCTCAAACCCACCCACCCAGTCTTGCCTCTTAAATCTGATTTCAATTTTGTTAATTGGTTGGAAGGCTCTTTAATTGCCGATAGCCAAGGCTGTCAGAAACCTACAGTAACACCCTTTTTATTGTCCTGCTTTACAGCTATTTTATGCTTGACTCTTGACACACAGGCGTGAAGATCCCGTATCGGATTGGTTGGCTACTGTAACTAAACAACATTTTTAAGTTATACGAAGTGTCAAATCTGCATCCAGTTATGAGCCACCATGTTTTGTTTTTTAAGTTGTCAATAATGCTAATTGTTGTCTTAGAAAAACTTGGCATTTTAGTTATTACTCATAGGTGTCTTTTTTTTTTTTTTTATCTCCCGCTGCTAGAAATCACACAAGCATGTGTGTGTATTTGTGTGTTTCTTGAATGAGATGGACCAAAAAATATGGTCCAGTTGTAAGTCCAACACAGCTTTTTCCTCTGCACTGCTTCCCAGAATGGCTCTCTTTGCCAATAAACCCGACAGAGGTCCTATTATACAAAGTTGTTTGTTAAAAGCGTGTGACAGTTTTTATTTTAATTCACACTGAGGTAGTTTCAAAGTCACTGGGTTTAATGAACAAACATTTTAGCATTTGCTAGCTCAAATACTCTTATTCCCAGCAGTTCACAGTAAAGCTTACTCTAACAATTGAAATTTTAGAAAGCAGAGAGAGGCGAGCAGAAGTCAAGAGGCTTATATAAAATCTGTGAATCTGAAGTTTTGACCGATGTTCTGAAAACTATTCTGCCATGCAACTCAATAAGAGGCTTAATTACTCATAGGCAGCTCCACTGCTGCTCTGGGTGTGGTGTTAGAGGCCTGGGAGATAAAATTAAGCCATATGGGTGGAGCGTTGCACTATTTTGACAGTTCATCACTTATTTTTCTATGCCAGTTACTGTCTCACAACTACTCAGGGGCACAAGGATCAACCATGCAGTTCATAAAAGTACCCAGCTGGATGACTCTTATCCAAGCTAGCTGAAGGAACAGTATTCTGTTTCATGGTATTTTGGCACATCCACTCTGTGCTTTGGCAAGAGGAAGTATGAGACTATGCGATAATTAGTTTAAAAATTACCAAAACTTCTATGAACCTCCAAAAAGGAACATTGTCAGACAAAACTGTCCTGTCACCTAAACCTATCTATAGCCACTCTATGCATTTCACCACTAGAGTCATGTGTCTGTGTTTTATGGCTCCATCCTATACCACTGATGATGGTGAAGGTCTTTCACTTCCACAGGACACGTAACAAAGTAATGAAAAGGACACAACTTGTTTTTTCAAACCTAGCTCCTCACAACGGTTGGGTGGAACATTTTAAGTCAGGGGTTTTCACACATTTTTGGGTCACATCTGTCCACCGATCATCTTGTGGACCAACTCCCTTCCCATATGTGATCCCGTAATGTCCCTGAAAAACTCCAGGAAAGTAATACTATGTGGAAAAGTAGGAGAAATGAGGTATTTAATGTGTTTGTGCTGTATATTAGTGTTCTCTATGGATGATCATAGGACCACCTGTGGTCTGTGGACCATAATTTGGAAACCTTTGTTCTGAATGAAAACATTTCCACAGTCCTCACCAAGTCAGGAAAATGTGAAGAAATACTACCATTGACTGTGTAGAGTGACAAGACAAGGAATATCTGCACTCTGAAAATGTACACCAATTAACTTTTGAAAGAAAAACAAATATATTTCAAAGTCCCAAATCTCTCTCTCTCTTTTCCTACACTTCAAACCTGACTGACAGGAATCTGTCTGTCTCTGACTCCAATTATATTTGAAAAGACATATGTAAATTATTTGACAGGTTAAAAAATAGCAGCAAGTTGTATTCCTAGCAAGATTGTTGTATGCAACAGTTCATAATTCATAATACTTCCCACTGGAATTCACGTCAATTCTATATGTGGAGGACCCTTTAATTGGTAAGCATAAAGGTGTATTGCTATTCACCTAATGTATTCTATTGCTCAACAAAAGGTTGTTGTAGTGAGCTGTGATTGTGACAAATGATTTACTATTAGGAACATTCTGTAATTATTGTTTGGTGGTACCACAGACCGATACATCATTAACATGATAGACGACCTTTTATATCAGCAAAAATAACTAAATTAATAAAAATGGCTTCATTCCAAACCCTGTCAGAAAGCCAATACTCAAACCAATCAAATATCAGTGAAACCTGAAAGGGCCAGGGTTATATTATTTTAACAGTCTTGTTGTTTATAAAATAATATTGACAAGTTCTGTAGAACATGAGGCCAGATCCTCAGCTGGAGTAAATTTGTGCTGTTCTAATTAAATGAATTTCTACTGAGCTACACCAATTTATACCAGTGGAAGATATAATACTTAGGATGGGTTTGTTGTTGCTATGCTTTGTTTTGGTTTGTTTATTGTACCTTTTGAAAGAGAGAATGTAAATGGAGAATGGGAAAACGGTTGTATATACACTGAACAACTTCTCTTACAAGAATACTGGGAACATCTTAAACATGGGGGCTGGACTCGATGACCTCTCGAGGTCCCTGCCAGCCCTACATTTCTCTGAGTCTGTGCTGATGTTCAGACAGATTCTGCCCTCAGTTACACTTGTATTAATCCAGAGTGACTCTTCCAAATCTCATAGACTTGCTTCAGACCAATGTAAAAGAGACCAGAATCTGGCCTTCTAGCAATTAAAGTTCACAATAAAACTCCACCTAATATATATTATGAAAGAGTGAGAGTGTGTCCAGAGACAGCAACAAAAATAATAAAAAGTTTATAAAACCTTACCTATCAAGAAAATTTAAAAAATGGGCATGTTTAGTCTTGAGAAAAGACACTTAGGGAGGAATATCTGATAAATTTTCAAACATGTTAAAGGCTGTTATAAAGAGGATGGTGGTCAATTGTTCTCCACATCCACTGAAGGTAGGACAAGAAGTAATGGGCTTAATCTGCAGCTAGGGAGATGTAGTTATGTATTCTATATATTTAATATCATATGTATGTATTTCCTATTAAAAACCTTAATTTTTGAAGAACAGGTTGGAAAAGTAGGACTGGATGGGACCCCAACACAGACACACACACACACACACACACACACATTCCCCCTCATGCTGAGACAGGACCAAGTAAACCTAGAGCATCCCAGACAGGTGTTTGCCCAACCTGTTCTTAAAAAAACCTTCCACTTACGAGGATTTCACAATCTCCCTTTGAAGACTGTTCCAGAAAGAAATTACAAGTATAGTTAAGATTTAGGTTAGATATTAGGAAAAACTTCCTATTTGCTACAGATCTAACATTTATCTTATTGATAGGAATTGTGACTTGTGTTTACTAACGCCTCTATTTTATTTTATTTTTTCAAATAATTTATAAACACATTTAGTTCTGGTGGAAAATAACAGATTAACAACTCTGGAGGTGGTAGTTCTCTGTCCACAGAACATATAAAGCATGGGTGGAGTCCGAACAGCCTTCCCCACACTGCCCCCTGCCATTTCAGTCCCAACAATGACCTCTTTTGCACTCTGAGTGTAAATTCATACCAACTGTGATAGTAGTTTTTATGAGGCAGATTGCTGCCTGCTAGGAACTGGACTGAGACCACCAACTTATTTCACATAGGCCAGTGTTCCCCAATCTTGGGACGCCGCTTGTTTAGGGAAAGCCCCTGGTGGGCTGGGCTGGTTTGTTTACCTGCCCCGTCCGCAGGTCCGGCCGATCACAGCTCCCACTGGCCGCGGATCGCTGCTCCAGGCCAACGGGAACTGCAGGAAGCTGCGGCCAGTACGTCCCTTGGCCCGCGCCGCTTCCAGCAGCTCTCATTGGCCTGGAGCAGCGAATCGCGGCCAGTGGGAGCCGCGATCGGCCAGACCTGTGAGCGGGGCAGGTAAACAAATCGGCCCGGCACGCCAGGGGCTTTCCCTACACAAGCAGCATCCCAAGTTTGGGAAACACTGACATCGGCCACCAAACAACTAGCAGATGGTAACAAATGTTAATCATGCTCTACCTGGGAAGGGATTGAACCAGTGACCTTGAGGTGATAGCATCCCTGTATGGGAAGGTACATTCTCAAGTGCAATGAGTTATTCACTATTGACAGTTTTTTCTCTCTTGCCTTTTATTCCCCTCCACCATCACCCCCCACTCTTATTATTGTGATCACAATCCTAGCAAATTTTGCCTTGTCACCAGAAGGGTGGGCAGAGACTGAAGTCAGCACAGCAGCTGCAGAGGGCAGTTCAAGTAGTGACCTCCAGACACTGATGATGTCCGACCGTGCTCTGCATTTTTCACTCTGAACCTGCACTCCTCTGTGCTGATTGGTTGTTTCCTCCAACCACTCCCACCTTCCTTTGTCTTTGCACCTAATTAATCCCCTGCTAACATAACATAACATACTCCCAAAGTAACAAAACAAGAAACTAACCTGACATTTGCCACCATGGTTCATTCCGTTTGTATGTTCTATCCCTTTCTCCACCTGCTGTCTCCTCTTTTTAGATTGTAAGCTCCTTGGGACAGGAACTGTCTTTTACTCTGTGTTTGTACCGTGCCCAGAACAATCAGGTCCTGTTTTTAGTGGTCCCCCAGCACTATCATAATAAATATGAGAAGAAGAATAACTGTATGGATCACAAGATGCGACATGACACCTGGTGTGGATCACTTGAGCCTAATCAGTTCTTGGGATATAGTCCCAATGATTTATAAAGTAGAAAAATCAGAAACTAACTTAAGTGTTAGAGGTCAGTGTGTTCCAATGGATAAGGAATTGGATGCTGAGTGTAGAGAGCTGGTGTGCTGTGTTATTTGGTGAAGTCACTTCTCTTCACCTCTGTAAAATGGTAGTCATGGATTTGTCCTCCTTATCTAATGTGTTGGGAGGTCAACAGAGGGAAAGCACTGTATAAGCTAAATGTGATTCATGTGATTTACTCAGCTACACAGTGAAATGAAATCTTTGTTAAGCAAAACACTTTTTTCTGTAAAATTATATTTAAAGTTGTATATTTAACAGCACCACAAGAACTAAGGTTATGTCATTGTTTCCAGCATATAAACTATATTTAGCAGTTGGCTTCTCTCTAAGTTAAAAAAAAAAAAACCCACCTTGATATTTAAAAATAACATTTTGGTAAGCTTTTTTTCCATAATTTGGAGAAGGCTACTTTTTTTAAAATAACTGAGTTTAAAATGAAAACCACTTTCTGTTCATATACAGTAAATTTTACGGAGTAATTTTAAGCATTACAAGAGTCTTGTGGATAAGGAGTGTCCATTAATTTCACGGTATCATATGAAAATATCTATGGAAAAATCATTTTCAGTGACAACACTTTTTTAAAAAATATCTAGCTAGTCTCGTACTGCATCCCATACAATAATGTGCTTGCAGTTCACAGCCAGGTAGTTAAACTGACTAGCAAGTTCTACCCTACTTCTGCTGCTGCAGATGGGCTTTATTGAGCCACGCTGTAAAATGCTGTACATTATGTTGTACATAAATGATTTAAATAAATGATTTTTAATATTCTTTTGGTTTTAATAAACTAAGATGTTATCAGTAGCACATATAAGGAAAAGAATTGAAATACCTAATCTTAATTTAGCACTGCCCTTCTTAAGAGCTATCGTTTCCTGGTATCCTCTCATAATTCAATTTCAAACACATCATTTGTATAAGGAGATTTGTTTCATCATGGCTTGTGCAAGTAGTACACCCCACCTTGTCCGTCTTGAATCAATTATCCTCATTACTGGAGTCTGCAGAAAGAAGGAAAAGCTTCCACAGAACTTTAAAAGAGGATATAAGTATCCAGGAATAGAGGAATCTAGATATTGTCTTCAGAGAAATCTCCAATATAAAATCTCTGTTAAGGGATTAGACAGTATGACCTGGCAGAAGCCTCTTCTCCTTTGTCTCCTTGGCTCCTGTTTTTTGTTGTCATGCCAGGAAACACCAGAGTTGAGCTCAAGAAGTAACCTTGGCATTACCTCTTATGAGGAGGTCAGACCAATGGAGACCTTTTCTAGTTCTGGCCTCTGAATTGCCACGCTAAACTGCTATCACCTGATTTTTTTTAAAGTCACTTCTATTAGATACAAATTACCTAGGAAAATCTGTTCTGGCCATTATCATATTCAAATTCCCATCCCACAAGAGTGAAGAAGCACTTACTCAACTATTTTCTTCACTTATCATACAAGCCCCAAGTCCTGATTAATATGATGCCCTAACTTAGTGTGAATGTTGGCCACTAGATATTCACAAAAAGTCTCGAAGCTACACTTAGCCTGAAAAAGTGTAACTCTGAACTGGAAATAGAGAGAACCTACAGCAAAATGTAAATGTAGGCTTGGCTAATTGAGAAGGTGAAGATATGCTTTGTAAAGAAATGCACAGAACAACCCCTGGAGCCATGGCCCTTTTTAAAATGGAACGGTTGGGGTGCCAAAATGAGGTTTCTTTGTAACGAGGTTTCTAAGAGATTGAATTCTAAAATTAGTAAAAAATATAATGTCTTTGACATTATAAAATACAGCAAAAAGCAGACAGACTATTTCAGGCTAGGGAAGCAATGCCCCACTCCCCCCCCAGCAATGAGCTAGACATAGGCAAGTCTTGTTTTAAAGCTTATTCTTGGTAATCGTACATGAAGCTGTGGGTGGATCTTATTAATTATTGCAGTTCTGTAGATGGGTCCTTATCTCCAGGAACTCAGACACAAGGAAGTATTCTTGGTCCAATTCTTCTAGATCATGGCTAGCCTTCTTCCCAGCAGTGAGCAATGGCTCTTGTAAATTGTTTTCAAAGCAAAAGGTTGGCTAGGACTATTTTAGGCCTCATCTTTGCTACCTTGGCCCTATCTGAAAGGAAAAAGTTTGCCCTTGAAAGAGAGTTAAACAGCTATGATTCAGTGAGTTGGAAGAATTGCAGGATGCTGACTGCCTGAAATGGTGCCTCCCTCTGGACTGGTCAAGTTTCCTTCCTTCTGGTCTGACCAAGTCATTAAGAAGTTAGTCAATTCCCTTAAGATTGCTTCTAAGGAATCTCCAAAAAGGAAATACCAAGCCCTGGAAAGGTAATTTACCTAGACAGGATTTGAAAAGCAAGCGTCTCAGCTGAGGGAGAAAATCTGAGATCCCATCTGGCTGTGGAAATGCAACTTCAGAAGCGCCTTACCCCTTTAGTTAACAACCTGAGGCATTTCAGAGAGGTGCCCTATAAAAGCCCAAAGTACTCAAGTATCAGAGGGGTAGCCATGTTAGTCTGAATCTGTAAAAGGTAACAGAGGGTCCTGTGGCACCTTTAAGACTAACAGAAGTATTGGGAGCATAAGCTTTCGTGGGTAAGAACCTCACTTCTTCAGATGCAAAGTACTCAGAGACTCATAAATGATTACATCTACCTGTTTCAGTTCCAGAAGCATTATACTGGTATTCTCTAAAAATTAGACGGGGGGCAAAAAATCCTTTTAAAAAAAACAACAAAAAAACCTAAGCATGGTTTGAATCCTGATTTATGCATCGTATCCTCCAATGGAACCTATTTTTGACTTAAAGGAGACAGAACCAGGAGGAAAAGTCAGCTACAATATATACATGCTTTTAGAAACAAATTGTAACTTGTTTCTGTTGTTCTCAAGAGACTGGATCATCAGCTAGCATGAACGGGCATAGTTTCAGTGACTTCAGCTACACTGATTTGCACCAGTTAAGAATATGTCTCTAAAGTCTGGTACAACAGTTCATCCATTAAGACTATTCCTCATGGGACTTTTAGCATGAGTAAAGCAAACATCTTGTAGCCCTGAAAAATAGGGTGTAGAGAGGTGAGAGGGTGAAGTAGGAAATACAGTTTGGAGACCTATAGATAGAACAACTTATACTGAAAGCCTATTTTTTTTCTTCTCTCTTCCTTCCTATTTTTAAAGGCAATTTTCTACTGAGGAAAGCTCTAGTATAGGGCAGAAACTTCTTTTCAAGGAAAGGGTTGACAACCTATGGAAAATTAAGTTATATTTATACATAAAGCAAGTGCAGCACAGACAGCATCTGAGTAAGGTCCCCCACACCATCCCCATCCGAGTGCAGCAGCCCAGGACTGGAATGATTAACTTTGGGGTAATAGATAGTTGTCTCCATTGCTCATTCACTTTAGCCTCAGAGACCTTTGTAAAGGTGGTGGCTGTCAATATGGATGCCTATTTTTGCCCATTGTACCAGTAGTATTTTGTGATGAGGACCTACCATGAGGAAAAAAAGGCTAGTCTGAGACCACCAACCTAACTTCAAATATAGCAATCACATTTATGGTAACAAATGAACGTCAGTGTTGTTATTTAATCAAGTTGGCTGAGCCCCCGTAGAAAACCTACAATTTAAAAAAATCCCTAGAACTAAAGAAAGAAGGAAGCCAAAGACTTCATCAGAAAATAAAAACAAAAGAATGGAGTCTACATAATGCTGGTGTGCAAAAATAAAATAAAATTGACAACTGTGTGAACATATTTGCAACACCTGTTCAACTGTTAACCAGATGCCTCTGTATTGCAAGACTCCAGAATGCCTACCTGCTTGTTTGATTCAATGTGCATAAAATACACCCAAATTAAAAAGCAGGAAGGGTTAGTGAAAGCTCCTTGTCACCACTCCTTATTTGAATACATAGTGAAACAGAAACATTACAGTAGAATCATAGAAGGGCTGGAAGGGACCTCAGAATATCTAGTAGTCCAGGGGTCAGCAACCTTTGGCACGCGGCTCACCAGGGTAAGCACCCTGGTAGGCTGGGCCGGTTTGTTTACCTGCCGCATCCTCAGGGGCGGCGGGAAGTGGCGGCCATCACATCCCTCAGCCTGCACCGCTTCCCGCAGCCCCCATTGGCCTGGAGCAGCAAACTGCGGCCAGTGGGAGCTGTGATCGGCCAAACCTGCGGACACGACAGGTAAACAAACCGGCCCGGCCCACCAGGGTATTTACCCTGGTGAGCCGCGTGCCAAAGGTTGCCGACCCCTGTAGTAGTCAATCCCCCTGTACTGAGGCAGGTGTAAGTATACAAAGACCATCCCTGATAGGTGTCTACCTGTTGTCTAACCTGTTCTTTAAAATGTCCAGTGATGTGGATTCCACAGCCTCCCTAGATAACCCGTTCCAGTGCTTAGTTATCCTTATAGTAAGAAAGTTTTTCCTAATAGCTAATTTGAAGCTCCCTTGCTGCAAACTAAGATGTTTCCTGATTTTTTGTAGATGATTGAACTTAATTCAGTGGCACTGCAGTGTATTATTAGTGTAGAGTCAGGATTTTCAAATAGACATCTGAATTTTGGGTGCTTTATCTAAACCACCAGACTTGCAATGTTCTCACCCATTCCCATTACTAATGGAGAAACCTCGGCTTCAGGTATAAAGTGAAAGGCAAAATCCTGAAACTGTTTAGTCCTGTGGTCAGAATGAGCTATCACTTTCTGCCACAGCTCAGAAAGAAAACAGCGTGGAAAACGCAGGATGCCACTGCATGCCCAAACAGGGAGGAAGCTCTACTGCCCTGGCATGTACAGTAGTGGGACCTGATTCTTCAAACCACTTCTATGAGTCAGTACTACTTGCCTGCAGTAGGGTTTTCAGGATTGATTAGTTAGTGGACAGGATTATGACATATGGGTGTAAAAATGCGTCCACATTTTGTTCAGCTTGAAACACGCTTTATTCTGAACTTTAGCTTACATTGTGATGTTAAAGATACAGCTGTCTCCTGCAAGACAACAGGCCTCAGACTTTCACAGCTGCAAGACATAGATGTCTGATTACTTAAGCTCTACTTGAAATTAAATTCCAGCCTCAAGAGAATTTGATAATAAGTGCATTTAGGGAAGAAGTTTCTTTCATGGACACAAACATGATTGCAGCCTGGTTTTATGGCAATATGCATAGGATAATCTGACAAACCTGATGGATCCTCTCTTTCACTGCTATACTTGTATCTCTCAGGAGTCACCTTCATTATAGACCCAAATTTACCGCAAGCTCAAACAAACTCTCTTCTTTGTGTGAAGTCTAGCTGGTAGGTGCAGCCCTGCATTGGGAGGAGTGCAGAGCTGCCCAACCTGGAGGACACTCTCTGAGGCAGAATACATGCACTGCTGTAACACTTTGTAGTAGGGTGACCAGACAGCAAGTGTGAAAAATCGGGACGGGGGTGAGGGGTAATAGGAGCCTATATAAGAAAAAGACCCAAAAATCAGGACTGTCCCTATAAAATTGGGACATCTGGTCACCCTACTTTGTAGGGTACAACTTACTTTCCTCCTGTAGCCATGGAGCTCTGACAAGCAGTGCATAGAGAAGGGCAAAGATAGAGCCTCCTGCCTCCTTGGGGGAACCACGTGCTCCAAAGGAGGAGGGAGGAAGTAGTCTCAGTGTTCCCCTAAACACAGGGACTGCAATTCTGCCTGCATCTCTTGAGGGTCATGCAAAGTGAGGGAGGCTGCTTATTTTGCCCTACTCCCTAACAGCATACCCCAGTAAGGGTTAGGCACGTGAGAAAAGTAGCGTCCGTGAAGTTGAGGTTACAGAAAAATCTTAATATTTGCTAGTGAAGTCAAATGATGGTAATGATGCTTGGCATTTCTACAGTATCGACCACTCCATTATTTCAAAGCAGCTTAAAATCATTAAGGGTTTAATCTCACAACACCCATATGAAAAAGGTAAGTGTAATTTTGAAGTTGGGAAAATGGAGGCCCAGAGAGATTAATGAGTTTCCACTTAGCCTTCATCTCTGTGGGTGTAGTTTTGCTCCCATGTTTTGATGCCCATAATTAATTTGCAGGCATGAATATTAGTCACTAGTGTGTCTGCTGCCTCTATTTCCACCTTCACCTGAAACTAGATAGCACTGAAATATAATAATAATAATCAATCTCTAGTCTTTATTAGATAGGCCACTGCATCCACAGATACCAAAGTGCTTTAAAAGGTGAGCAGATATTATTACCTGTATTTTACAGATAGGGAATCATATCACTGCAGATTTCAGGAGACAGAATTGTCTTCAAAGCATTTGTAGCTTTGAAGGCTCCAAGCAGGGGCTGGACATCTCATGATAAAGGATGTTCCAGTGAAATTTCTAGCCACCTCCTAGAAAAAAGATAAGCAACCCAGTCTACTGAGGTTTGCCTATCCTTGATTTCTGTTATTTTACATTAACTGCAAGGAAAAGAGAGAGAAAGTCAGCGAAGAACTCATTTGAGTTTTGCTTGTGGCCAAGTTCTGCTATCAGCCATTTCTGGCAAAACCTTCATTAAAGCGAGTAGAGTTTTTAGAACTATGTTTGCATTCAGTGATGTTTCTCCTTGTCTGGCTGGCATAACTGCAAAGACAGAGACCTACTGGAACTCTACTGGAGACAGTGTACAAAACAGATTACACTTCTATGGCTAGAGAAACAGCATAAGTGACCAAGAACAAATCTGAACTGATATAAATGTAACTAGAGTTTACAGTCTCTGGTTATACAGGTTAAAATAGCATGGGGCTATTGTTTGTCTCCACTGTTGTTATCGCCTCTGAATGGCACACAATATCTTTATAGGAAAAGCTTTTAAAAAAAATACACGGCATCTTTAAATAGAATTGAATGTTCTGTGACTTTAAATGAAAGCTCCACTGTTGTTGGGCAAATAAATTTAAACCACTTAACATGGCAGAGAAGGTCAGGAAAGCTTATTATAGTGATCATAGCGTTACAGCTATTGCGATTGACCGCTGCTCTTTGGAATCACCAATAATCAGAGGCCGCAAGCTGTGTTTGCAGAGAAAGGTCATCATTCATTTTTTTCAAAGCATTAATATCTTTTGTTTGTTTGGCTCAACATGAAACAGGAATCGATAGAGGTAATTCACAGAGCAATTAGCCCCTCATCTGTCAAATGGTGTCTGGGTGTATTTAGCAAAAAGACCTTTGGAAAGGTTTAAAAAGGAGGAAAGTGGCTGTACAATCAACAATTTATATTTTCTACATGACACATTGTGTATGTATCTGTGAAAAGGAGGGACCTTGGGACTAAAAAAATATACATAAAGCATGCTGTAAATCTGCACTCAGGCTCTGCAAACTCACAGTGAGATGGAGTGTTATTAACTGCTTTTGGAAAAGTTTTTGTACTGTTCTTATGGTGGATAGCTGTTCTCTATCCACGTGGCAGATACTCAGGCACAAGTTAGACAGCTGTTCAAATGCTGGTCAGATAAAATGCATGAATGTAACTGACACAGAAAGTAACCACACAAAATACAGGTGGAGCCATTGCTAGCCCTCATATTACAGTTCTGGGTGGCACATTTACCCGCTATTATTCTGCTAGGTCAGGGCCGGCTCCAGGCACCCGCTTACCAAGCAGGTGCTTGGGGCGGCCACTTCAGAGAGGGGCAAGTCCAGCTGTTCCGCGGCAATTCGGCGGACGGTCCCTCACTCCTGCTCGGAGCGAAGGACCTCCCGCCGAATTGCCGCCACTGATCGCAATCGCGGCTTTTTTTGTTTGTTTGTTTTTGTTTTGTTTTTTTGTTTGGCTGCTTGGGGCGGCCAAACCCCTGGAGCCAGCCCTGTGCTAGGTACTTCAGAGCCAGGCTGCTGCATATATCCAAACTGGCTAACCCAAACCCAATCCAAGGTGAGGTCCGTTTACATAAGCATCTTTACCCTTACCTCCAAAGCCTGTACAGAGGATTTATTTCTAGGACTCCCCAGTTCTGCTACCTGCTATTTGTTAGTTTCTCAAATTTGAGAGAGGCTGTTTTTATAGCACATATACCTAATTTAACAGCTAGGGGATATTTAGTAAGTTAATTAGGAGATTATCTGTCTCCTAAGCACTCCTGCTAACTCTCTGCTGTTAAATTGGAGAGGGTTCAGAGAAGAACTATGAGAATGATTAAAGGATTGGAACACATGCCTTATAGTGATAGACTCAAGGAAATGAATCTATTTTGGTTAAAACAAAGAAGGTTAAGGGTGACTGAAAAGCCCATTATCAATTTTTTATTCCCCAGGTGCTTATAGACTGTAATCCAATCTAACAGATAAAGATATAACAAGATCCAGTGTTGGGAAGTTGAAGATGGGCACCTTATTTCCAGTCTGAATTTGTCTATTTTTAACAGTGAGGATAATCAACCACTGAAACAACTTACCAAGGGTTGTGGTAGATTCTCCATCACAGGTAATTTTTATATCAAATTTGAATGTTTTTTCTAAAATATATGGTCCAGTTCATAAAGGAATTAATTCGGGAAAGTTCTATGGCCTGCGTTATCCAGGAGGTCAGTCTAGATCAGGGATCGGCAACCTTTGGCACGTGGCCCACCAGGGAAAGCCCCTGGCGGGCCGGGTCAGTTTGTTTACCTGCTGCATCCACAGGTTCGGCCAATTGCAGCTCCCACTGGCCGTGATTCGCCATCCCAGGCCAATGGGGGCTGTGGAAAGAGTAGCCAGCACATCCATTGGCCCGTGCTGCTTCCTGCAGCCCCCATTGGCCTGGAGCGGCGAACCGAGGCCAGTGGGAGCCACGATCGGCTGAACCTGCGGATGTGGCAGGTAAACAAACTGGCCCGGCCTGCCAGGGGCTTTCCCTATCTATCTATCTGCCCCCATAGCTTACTGTAGTGTTCGAATAGTTTGAGGATCATTGCTATATAACATTGAAGTGCTCTTTTTTCATAATGGTGGGTTATGTTTTCTGTGGACTCTTCTGGTACTTCTGATTTTGTAAATCTCTTTTTAGATAGATTTGCTGATGGACTAGTAGCAGAAGCATTGGCAGCCTAACACCTCTTAAGTATCCATTGCAGCTACCATCCAGATAAAACAAAGTCATGCAATTGAACAACACTCAGGACCCAATCTTTCTTCCTCCTCTGCCACTACTAAACAAATTCGCTAAAGGTCTCGGCCTGTTTTTAAAATAACAAGAGCTTAAAGAATTTGCTAGTGTTTCATCTTAGAAGACGCTAAGTGTTAGAAGAAAGGCCAAAAATATGTTGGCAAAACTAAACATCCAAGAAGTTCAAAGGTGATGCTGATGCCAAAATGTCCACCATGTCCTTAGACATCTGCTAGCCACCAGCATAAGACTTTGGACTGGATTATCAACTGCCATTTGTCCCTTTGAAAATCTACACCAGGGGTCGGCATCGCTCGCCCGCGCTGCTTCTCGCCGCCCCCATTGGCCCAGGATGGCGAACCGTGGCCAGTGGGGGCCGCGATCGGCCGAACCTGCCGCGTCAGCAGGTAAATAAAACTGGCCCGGCCCGCCAGGGTGCTTACCCTGGCGAGCCGCGTGCCGAATGTTGCCGACCCCTGGTTTAGGTGCTATGAAGGTTAAAATATCGGCAGTCAATCATACTAGTTCTCCTACCAGTGAACACAGTCTGTGTCTATTACCCTGAAAGAGAATATTTCCAGGCAAACCTGTTACAAATAATTACCTCAAGCTGAAAAATGTTGGAGAAGGGGGAACCTTTATGTCTAGCAAGATGAAGGGAAAACTGAGTGTACGCAGATGGGAAAACACACAGATTCCCAACATGACAGAGAGAAAGCTAATATAGTTGAGCAGAAGTCTCATTGAAAGTCACTTAGAGCTTGTCTACATGTTGTGGGAGTGCACACCAGTGGGGAGTGAATTCTAATACTCACTGGGTCACGTGGTAACTGGTCCATGTAAACCCTGCTGGTGCAAACTGAAAGTTTCCTAGTGTGCATGACGTAGTCCTGTTTGGAACAGTACTACATGGGCTGATTAGTGCACAACACAACTCACAAACTTTTGTGCCTGCCATGTAGACAAGCCCTTAGCTGCTTTTAGATCCAAATTTCAGATGAAATATTCAAACTCATGTGGAGCTATGTATGTCTGTAATATTTGGCATCCTGGAAGTCCTTCAAGGGTCCAATCCTAACTCCCAATAACATCCTTAGGAACAAGGTAGGGTACAATGGATCTTTCTGAGTGTATCCTTAATTATTAGCCATTTCTCCTGCTCAACAGTAGAATAATATATTTTAAAAATATTTCTACGAGCATAAAAGACAATAGGGTAAATGTTAAACATAGGTGCATTAGCAGGACTTAGTCTATATTCCACATACTCTGCTATCCACATTTAACCTTGAACATTAAGTACTGTATTTCAAACATGATTCCTATTAATGTCATTTAGTTGTGAGTAAATCTTCGTGAGTAACCTCATCTGGTCCCAGTGTTTTGATTCTGTTGGAGATTGGTCTGAATTCCCAAGTTCAGATACAGATCAGGATTTCAAGCCTTTTCTTTCCCTTAAAGTTGCTGTGCCATGGAGTTTAGTCTCAGTCTCCCACACACTGTTTCTTCACCTCGAACAAAGCTTCTCCATACGCTGATCACATACATTTGATTTTACGTGATGCTGCATTTGGATTATGGCGCTCACATTTTGTACAGACCCTGTAACAAATTGTTCTTTTGTACCACTGCCAAACCTCTCAGGGTAAAAACATACTGGGGAGAGAATGGGGGTGGAGGATGGGAAAGCTAGATAAAAATTACATGAAAGCAAAATTAGGGACTTGCTAATAAAATCAAATTTTCTTGACACTTTTAGTCAATGCAAAAATAATTGTGGGAATATAAAAGGCTTTTTATGGTCAATTATTCTTGTCTTAGTAAGTATCTATAATCATAACCACCTCTGAATACGTACTCAGTAGGGAGAAGAGAAACTTCCCTGCAGGACTATAAGGAAGGTAATACGTTATCATATGCATGCATAAAATATATTAATATTGAGATGGTGCCAGTGTTAAGGTCAGATGGTTAGACATCTTTTTTCCTCCCAGAAAATATACTATTCAACCTGATTGGACTGCTGACATTCAATTGATCTGTATTATTCCTCGCGACCAAGTGTTTATGTGCCTAAATGCCTCAGATAATAGGTATTACAGTATTAGGTAAAAGCCTCCTTGAAGTCTTGAGCAATATCAGAAAGATATAAAATGTAAAATAAGAGAGATTAAGATGACACCAGAAAGCTTTGAGCGAGGTGTCATTTTGCATTTAGAAAGAGAACTGGAAAAGTTACGAGAGAATGTGTTTGTACGGGGGGGAGCCCCCTTTTTTCCACTAGATGCCCTTAAAGGCTTAAAAATGAACTGTTAACAGAAATGAGTTTCTCATGGGTTTCAGACACCATTTATTATTCTGGGAAAGAAATGAGGGACAAAAAATCATGAAAAGGACTGGCAAATTGATGCTTATTTGTAGGTAGAATGCTTCCCATCAACAGTGTGATGAAAATATCCTGTGTCAGCCAGACGTTGGCATGCTCATAATTTTCATGAGGTCCATCACTGAGCAAAGAATACAAAAATATTTTGGAGAGATTCTTTTGGAATCTGAGTTGAAGTGCATTGTTATCCCATTGTGCATTGTTATTTTGCCTGGGAAATCCAGATTATTCTTGATAACGAAAGGGGAAAAGGGTGCATGCCCAGTCAATAGGGATCTTGAACCCAGATTCCCTGGCTGCCACCCAGACGTCTTGGACTACAAATGGGCTCATCTGATCTCTCCTAGTCAATTTCATTCTGGAAAGTAGCCAGTGGGCCTAGTTCATGACCCACTGATGTCATTATAATTCATTTTCTCTCACCACCATGCCTTCTGAACTTCCCATTTTACAATTGGCCTTTTTAATAAAGGAGAGAGTCATGAATAGAATTCATAAGCATTTCTAATGATTTATAATCTCTCTCTTTTTCCCCCTATCTTTAAAATGGACTATCCTGCCGTCACTGGGAAAACCATTTAGGGAGGTTTACTTCTTTCATCATAAAACATGGTATAGCTTTTACAAGTAAAATAAGTGCTGTAGTCACCTATTTAAAAGGGGGAGATATTGTCAGTATAAAAAAGCTCTCTTATGATGGACATGAATCAGCAAAAGAAACTTAACATAATAAGCCATAATAAGTTCTGGTCTTAGGCATCCTCTAGTCACGAATGTGTCATGGCTTTTATTTGGATACTCCGACATGGCATTTTTCTGTTGCCTGTGTTATGCTGCTGTTTGCACGACACCTTAAGAACACTCATGAGAAGAATCAAACAGGCCTGGCGCGTATAACTTGCAGCCTATACCTGCACAAACAAGACGCTGCTGAACTTGGCTTGGGTGCTGTCCTGAAGCATTGCCTCATTGAACTTGTTTAACCCCTCCCAGCTAAAATAAACTTTCCTGAGATTACTTCACTTATCCTCGGCAAGGATCTTTTCACCCCTGGGTTGTAGGAGCTGAGTGGATGATCAATGCATTTGCAGCCTGCACTGTAATTTAACTTGCTGTGTCTGACAGGAGATGTGGAATTGCTAAAGAGAGGCTTTACTTGTAATCTTCTTATCATCTTATCCTAGAGTGTTTGTGAAGGAGGAAGTCTTTCCAGCTGGGACTCTGCGTTGAGGGTTAATGCTGAGAAAGAGAAATTGCCCTACAGTTCGTCTGACTCTGTGACCTGATAAAGCGTGCTCTGGACAGCTCATGAACTCTAGCCTCTAACTCCACATCGTGCTCTGGCTTTTCTGAACTAACACTCTTTGCCTTTCTTACGTGAATTCATTAAGAAACGTTGCTGAAATTATGGTGGAGAAAAAAATCAGTCTCTCTGTCCTAGCTCTGTAGCTCTCTGTCTAATCTTCTTTACAGAGTTCCTGATTCTATCTCAGATCTTCATGGCTAGACCACAGTTAGCAAGGGAGAGCCTGTGTGTATGATAAATGGTGATGAGAGGAATGGCTGAGGCTAGGTCTACACTACCCGCCTGAATCGGTGGGTAGAAATCGACCTCTCAGGGATCGATTTATCACGTCCCATCGGGACGCGACCATCGATCCCCAAATCGGCGCTCTTACTCCACCAGCGGAGGTGGGAGTAAGCGCCGCCGACAGAAAGCCGCAGAAGTCGATTTTGCCGCCGTCCTCACAGTGGGGTAAGTCGGCTGCGATACGTCGAATTCAGCTACGCTATTCACGTAGCTGAATTTGCGTATCTTAAATCGACTCCCCCCTGTAGTGTAGATGTACCCTTAGAGACACTAAAAACAAGAAGGAAAGAAGGATCAGTGGGATAGAGGGGGGAAAGGTGCTAGAAGTCAGGATCAGGGAACAATGGGAGGTTGGCGAGAGGTCATAAATTCAAAACTGGAACAAGTGAAAAGGCGGGATGACGCGAACAATGGAAAGAAAAGAGTGTAAAGAATTTTAAAGGGAACTTGGAGGTGGCAGCTAAGAAAAAAGGTAGGGATGGAAATAAAATGAGAGGCAGCATATCCAAATGGACAGGGCCTTGGAGGAAGAGCCGTGTTCTAATTGGGCATTGAATTGCATTGCTGTGCAGCCTTAGCTAAATTGCTTATTTGAGGGGTGGCTAGAGGAAATTAATGGCCCAGCTAAACTGCCACTGCTGCCAATGAGAAACTCCCCCCTTGAATTCACTGGGCGCTGGATGCGGCTCTAACAGAAGGGAATTGCGAGGGGCCAATAAGGGAGAGTGCAGAGAGAGCTAGTTAAAGTAAAAAGGGAAGGAAAAGTGGGATTTTAGGATTAATCCGGAGGCTAATGGGGAGTGGCGACAAGCCATGAAAACCAGGTTTTGTAATATAACATCCTGTAGACATAAGTGAAATGTCTTAAAGCTTTCACATGCAGTCATACTGTAAAGTTGATAATCCTACAGAAGAGCATTGAATTAATTAAAACTCCTTTAAAGAGCTATTAAGGGGAATTCCAACTTCTTTACTGTCTGAGTGCTGTTTCACACAGTTGTTATTGATTAGACTTGAGCTGTAAAGTGGTTTGTAAGAATTAGAGAAGGGCAAATGGTTAAGAAATAGACACGGTGGGTGTTCAAACTTGAGCAGACCCAAATCAAATGGCTGTGTGGCTACTGTACTGTTAGAAGGTCCTCTCCCTTGAGAGGAGAAAGGAAAAGAAACTCTGCAAGATGAACCCCTTACCCCCAATGAGTTTCCTGTGGGGTCTTTCCCCACCCATGAATTTTTCAAATGCCATCAAGCCCATGGTCTGTAGGGCTTCACTTGGATTTGAGTCATGTGCAGTGCAATCTTAAATGTCTATGGCCCATCAAAGCCTTGGAGTGTCCAGAAAATTGAAAACCGCAGGTACTCTCAAAAGGAAATATTGGCCCCGCTGATGCTGCTTCTGATCCTGTCCTAGACCCAAATGTATTAGACCCAGCTTTAACGTAGATCTTGCTGAGACTCCTTGAAGAGGCAGGCCCCAAACCAAGCTTTTTAAGCACAGTTAATTGCAACTATGCAGGCTGCATATTCCCTATGTGACCATCTAGGCACTCTTTTCCAGTATGCCCTTTCTTTTCATTGCAAGGCCCTGAACCAAGCAATGAAAGATTAAAGGCTACAAGCACAGATACTTTAACGCATGTTAGTACTGAAGTAAACTCACCCCCATCATGCCAAACACAGATCTGGGCCAAGGTAGGTGATCCAAGCATTTGTGACTGCTGAAATTGACTATATTAGTCTCAAACCCGACAAAGTAATCAAGCTATTTCTCCCACAGGCTGGGAAGAAAGAAAGAAATTACTTCTGATTAAAAATGTAAAATCATTTTTAGAAGATGTACAGATATAACAGTGATGACAGCTAGGCAAACAAGAAGATAGATCTAGTACAAATAAAATGGCACTGAATTGTCTTTCAGTACATTTGAACAACCTTCTTACTCCCCTCATGGAAATGTTTCTGTGTTCCCAACTCTTTCAATTTTATTGTGAGTCTTGTGATATTTGGTGTTTTTCTTAAAGCCCCATCTCCTGGAGTCATAGGAATAAATGATCATCTCAGCTTTCATTGTAAAAGATAATGTAAGTTACAGAGAAAAGCCTGAGAAAACTTGACTTCCTAAAAGCTCTAAACCAGAAGGCAAATAAGCAGAACAAATATGTATAATTTTTTAAGCCAATTTCATGATTTTTGGGGGTCTGGCTCAAGATTTCTGAACAAGATCAGCAAAAGAGTGTTTTCCAGTGCTTTTCCTGCAGTTGATCACAATGTTCTGGGTGAGACTTGCAGGTGATTAGCTGCAGAAGAAGAACCTAGAACCAACTTACCTTAAATTACATTTAGAATGCGTTGTCAGATAGTCTTATTTTGTGGTGTTTGAAATTGAGATGGAGACCTCTAGGAACACTTGGATGGGAGCTGCTGAAAGTGGCGCAAGCTAAGGGACATACTGGCCGCCGCTTCCAGCAGCTCCCATTGGCCTGGAGCAGTGAACCGCGGCCAATGGGAGCTGCGATCGGCCGGACCTGCGGACGCAGCAGGTAAACAAACCAGCCCGGCCCACCAGGGGCTTTCCCTACACAAGCGGTGTCCCAAGTTTGGGAAACACTGTCCTAAAATATTGTTTGGTGTTGCTGGACATTGTCAAGACAGCTGCCCCGTTGCACCCCAGAAGTGACTGCACTTCATTGGTTGGGGCATTGATCCCTTTATATTCCTTACCTAACTCACAGGGGTGTTATAAGGCTTAATTACTGATGGTAAGGCATTTTGAAGTCTGTGGATGAAAGTCACTATAGAAAAATGCGTGTGACTGAAAATAGATCAAGTGGGTGAGATAACATCTTTTATTGGGTCAGCTTTCGTTGGTGGAAGAGACAAGCTTTCGAGCTACACAGAGCTCTTCTTCAGGTCTGGGAAAGGTAATCAGAGCATCACAGCTAAATACAAGGTGGAACAGTTTGTTAAGCATAAGAGTTAACACGTTACAGGGGACCATTCAAAACAAAGTGGGCCATTAACTTGTCTGCAGTCATAGGACAAATATCTGAAAATAAGCAGTTGTGTGGCATAAATGGACATCGTTGTGTGGATATCCTTCTATGGAATGTTTGAAAATGGAACTTACTGTACTGAGTAAAATCAGTGCCACATCAAGCCCTTTTCAGTGCATTTGGGTATATGTAATTTTAGTCTATATGTAAGTTTCTTTGCTTTTCTATTCTTCTTCTACCTCCCCATCGCCTGATATAGAACATCCTTATGTATCTTTAGAGTTTTTCAAAGCTATCAGCCTTTTCTTTGCAAGTATTTACATTGCATGCAAAACTCCTGACGTCAAATCTCACTTCTCCTGCTGGCAAAAACTGAAATAATTAGTTAGTGGAGGAAACAGAATTTTCACAGTTTTATTCTGGGACAGAGTTTGGGACAATTTTTGTAGTGAAACAGCTTTAATGGCCTGGAGGAAACATGCCTCTTCTTTAGTAGAAAACAGTGAAAGGCAAACCAACAAAATCATTTCACTGTGAAAATTTTGACCTTGGTTGGGAAGAAAAAAGAATGATATTGTGGTCAAAGCATGGAACTTTAATTAAGGTCCCCAGATTTTTATACATAGCTCTGCTATGGAGTTCTTGCATGGCTCTGTAGGACCGTGCTTAGGATCTGATCTTCTGTCCTCAACTCCCAATGGTGATAGAGCCACACATCACTTTATAGAAGGTGTTTACCACTTCCTAGGATTGTTCCCTTAATACCTACTACTGAGAGTCATTCCATTGACTAGAACAGTATCAAGCGTTTGCAAGACAAGGCTGTGCATGTCCTGTGTCTCAATTCTCCATTTGTAAAATGGGATAATAGTTATCTACCTCCCAAGGGCTAAATTCATTAGTTTTTGGAATGTGCTTTGATGTCTTTGAAAGGAAGGTGCTATCCAAGTGCACACGATTATTACAGGTTTGTTTTCTGTACCATTTTGTGTCCTCCCAAGGAGTCTGCACCATTTAAGTCAGAATTTCGCCATCAATTTCAGTAGAAGCAGATCCCAAGTTTTCCCAAACTAGTGAACAACCTATTATGGAAAATATCAGATAAATACCTGTACAGAAAAAACAAAAAAACTTATTTCATAGTCCTTGATGTAAAGGAATGCAACCAAAAGAGAATGACTTTATTTTCTAGATCAGCCTAGGCCACTCATCAATTAAGGCCAAACTTGTATCTCCCCATCTCCAGGAGAGTAGCACAGACAGACTTGTTAAAGCACAATAGCACACCAATTGCAAAATTGCCCAAGGAAGGGCCCACAAAATCAATCTCATCCAGTGCATTAGGAAACACTTGCTTGACATTTGCTGTTCCTGTCAGGCCTAATAAAGAAATTTTTACCTGCATTTGCCTATTCAACACTTCAGCCCCTCAGCCAATTTTGGAAATTATTTCTGATTTATGGCTTTCTTTCTGGCGGGTGTCGCCTCGCCTGTCAATTATCCTTCAAAGTAAATGCTAAGTGAACACTAGCAGGGTAAAATTAATAAGGGAAACCTTTACTTGACAAAAAAAAAAAAAAAAAAGTAGGCACAGGCTTGTAGAAGGAATAACTCACAGGCTTTAACTTAGTTACTGCTGGTGATATTTACAGGTGACATGGAAAGGATGCTGGGGAAAAAAATCTGGTTTGCAGATGGGAGAGGCTTTGGACTCCTCCCCTTCAAGACCACCATGGAGACCTCAGACCTCATTATCATAAGGTTTCACGGGCTTTGTAATTTGCAGTTCCTCTTCCGAATAACCTTTTAGTCACCTGCAAACGCTTAAACCTCTTGTTCATTTCCCCCCAATTTGATAGAACAACGAGCTTTGATCAGTGCTACTTATGTGCTCTGTGTTACATTTCTAGCCCACCCCCTACTGCACACAGATGCGTGCAAGAAATCCATGGAAAGAAATTGTTGGGTTCTCTCCACCCACTCCTCCCCTCCTTGTTTCTGTTCACATCAGAAATAGCACATGCCTAATTTTCATAGTCATAGACTTTAGGGCCAAAAGGACCATAATGATCATCTAGTATGACATCTCACATAACACAGAACAGATTCTGGCCTCAGAAGCACAGCATGCAAAATTCCACATCTACAACCATATGCACTATGATTCCATCAGACCTTACAAGCTAACCTGAAAAGGGAGCCCTTCAAATAGTGTCCAGGGGAGGTAGTGTGATTTATTCAGTAGGTGGTGCTCGTCCTTCTAAGTCAGCACGGAACCATTGCACCAGTATGGCTCTAGGGGCACTGTGCCATTGGGAAGAGGTTCACCTTTTGATACAGAAAAATTCTCACTACGGTTTCACAAATACTGCAAGGCTTTTATTCACCTTCGTCTAATTAGCTCTGCTGTTCAGTCACATGTATTCACTTTTCCATGTGACTTTTTGGTGACAAGAATGATCCTGGAAAGCAAAAGTCTCACCAATAATCACATGTGTACATGTTCACATGAACTTTTGAATGGGAAAGAATGTATCCAAGACTTCCTCCTGCTTATAAAACTTTCAGTCAATCCAGTCAATGGACAGGAACAATGCCATGTGAATACGATGTGACAGTTCATGCAACATGAACTCGGAAAAGTGTCGATGGACAGTCTAGAAGCAATCTCCATGGGAGCATGAAACAGTCATCAACTAATATTGAAAAATGACCACCTCAATAAAAATAATAATTTCTCTGTGAGCAATTCAGAATCAGAAAAAGTGCTCATTATGAACAGAGCAGTGAAAAGCAGGAACATTTTTTGTGATGGGGAGAATTTCATTCTTTCTTCTTCAAAAATATTAAAATTTGGAAATTTTTAAATAAATTCTAATAATGAATAGTCCTAACCACTTGTGCTTCTTAAAGCTATATAGGTACAGAAATGGAATCAAAGCATTTAAAGTGCTTTCAGGATACTTTGAGATAATGGGGTCTATATAACATATTCTATAATCAATAACATATATCCATTACTGGAGATTTGCAATCATGGTATCCCATTCTGTACAATCCTCTGCCAGTCTTTTTGTGGATGACTAATACTGTTGATCCACCCAGAATTCCACATCATCCATCCAAAATCTTCTTTTTCTGCCTGGTGTTTCTTTACATTAACTTTTGCTTCTAGTACCCATCAAGTGCATCACCCACTGAAACTCTCTGAACATACTCTCTCTCAAAAAAAATCAGCTATTACAACACTCCAGCTTGTTGTAATGGACGGTAAGTTTTTTAAAGATTTGTTTCGCAAAGTGAGATGGTGCTTAATGTTATACATCTGAGATTAGAAGATCCTGATCCCTGATATCTGTCTTACAGCTGTTTGAAACCGATGAAACAATTTCTGTGAAATTCTGCATGAAAATCATTGATATTTTATTATGGATGATGTCACACACATCAAACCTTACCGATAACATAAAATCAATGACATGGCTATTTTTTGTATCAAAACACGTAACACTTATGAGTTGAACTTTGAAGACACATTTTGCTTAGAATATGCCCATTTGCACTTGGATATGTTTTTTTTTTTCCCCTGTGAAAAATTCATGAAACCAAGCAAAGTTTTCAGCAAAACATGGGTCCTTTTTGAGTTTGTATAGACAAGCAAAAAATGCAAATGTTGAGTTGTCTGTAATTTCATTATCGATGTTTCACACAACTCTTGTCTTAATGAAAGAAATATCTGATTGTTTGCCTCTGTAAGAAGTGGGTTGTTAGCCTGTGTAAGAAGTGGGTTACTGCTGAAGGTCTCAGATCCTTTAGGAAGTTTGTAGAATTTAAATAAAAACTGAACAAACCAAAAAAACCCCAACCAACCTACAATATAATAGCCCCACATTAGAGTATTAAGTGACAGATTATTTTGACAGTGCTCTGCAGTAAGTCAGAATTTGCCAGCAGTTAACAGTGGATATCTGAGATACCACCATTTTTCCCTATACTAAAATAAGAAGTAGCTATCTGATTGGTGGGTTTTATGGTAATCAATAACAAACATTGACTATTTAGTTATTTTTATCTTATATAATGTTTGGAAAGGGCCATCAATGCTCCCAGCTTTACTAGAAGGGGTTTGGACTGTGCCCTAATGAGATACATAAACCTCGAATAGGACTTCTGTTTTATAGAAAAATAAACCCAACATTGGGCCAAAACTGTTGGTAAATAGCAAACTTTCATTGGTTTCACTGGATTTGTGCAATCCTCTAGGGCTGAATTTGGACTCCATGACCTCAAGGTTTTGCTACCAGACATGTGCCATCAGCATTGTTTGGACCTCCAGAAAACCGGGCTCCTGGATAGGAAAAGGCCCACGTGACCTGATTTTTCAGAGCTGCTGAATGCCAGCCACTCAGATTGATTTTAGTGGTAATTGTGACTGCTCAACACCTCTTAAAATAGGATATCTTGACTTGTGTGGACCTAGCACATTTTTTCATGTGACCAGTTCATCCAGTAATACCCTTGCATATCAAAGACATACCAGCATCAAAGTAAGAAGTCTCTTAGGTCAAGTTGGGCTGGGTATGAGTCCACGTGAAGCAGGAAGAGTTAAAAAAAATAGGTCTGTTTTCCTTTCTCATCACTGAAAGTGCATGGTCCATACAAATGGTCCATCTGCCTGACAGAAGACTTCATGTGCATTTACTCTGTATGGCAGAACCCTTATTCTCCTCCATTTGGATCAATCATTTCTAACTTGGAGACCAACAAGGTCCTGTGAAGGTCTGGTTCAAATCAACGTGGTTGAGCTGAAATACTAATCTCCTGCATCTGAATGTTTAGACTATCCATCTGGGTTGCAGCCTGGCTGTGTCACAATTTCATCATCTCCCTTAAAGGCGGGCGCAGGAGGGGAGTCTGGTTGGGTGTCAAAAACTGTAAAATTAAGAGCCAAGAGTTCAATGTTCTGAATGACACAATGGTGAAATGTCCTGTTTTCTACAGCCTTGGGCTACTGAACCACAAATAAATCCCATTTTAATGAAAGCAATCTTATTTGGTCTACAGCATTCAAAAGTCCAGCAACATAATGAGTGTACAGAGAAACCTCATCATCCTGGCTGTGCAGAGGGTTGCCTGCACACCCCTTATATAATTATGTACAGACCACATATGTATCTTTATCGCAGGCAGCTGGAGAGAAATGAGCAACAGTTCTGAAGTCAAAGAGAGTCAAGAACCACAGCCTGTGCTTTTTTATGTGATTATTACTCTGAGCAGCCTCCTTTAATTCTCCATTCTTTCATTTTAACAAAAGCTTGAACACTTCTCCAGAGGTTTGCTTATTCCGCAGAGAGGACTAGAGTAAGTGGGGGTGAGGGGGGTGAGGGAGAGAGAGTGGATTTCCAATATTATGTAAAACATTTGGATTCATGAAGCAAGCTGGAAAAGGTGAAGAAAAAAAAAAACCTTTAGGAAAATAGTTTTCCATTGAAATCAATGTATAAAGTACATCCCACTGGGAATGTTTTTTCTAAGCTAAATTTTCAGACTCTTTCTACACTTCTTTCAATGAAAGGGGAAAAAACTAACCCTTGGGGTTTCACAGCTTTGCACATTGAAGAAATCAGGGATCTTGCTACAGTTATCGAAATCCAACATTTGTTTTAGGAAAGAATCTGGCATCCCTCAGTCGTTCACACTTGAGGATATAATGACTGGAAAAATTAATTTATCATGGTATTATTTTTGTAGTTCTTGAAGAGTTTCATGGTGTTGTTTGATTTTTTTACCTTATTAATGGACGCCTACATCTGAGAGTTATCGTTTTCATAGAAGAAAAGATGCCACCATAGAATTTCCCATAAGTTATCTCTTTTATATACATCAAAGTCAGATGGTTAACTAACTTCAACATGACTGAGGTCACCTAACTCGTGCTGAATGCCAGGGAGTGTAGCTACTAAGACAACTGTAAATATAAGAAAAAAATTAACTGTCTGCCAGAAAGGCACAGGCCTGCCTCTCCAAAGTTACTCTAGTTAGAATCCATCCAGTGCAGCTCTGTTGTAACATCATGTGATGGAGCTCTCCCTTTGGTACCAATGACAAAGCCCAGGGTTCCCATTGTTAAACACTGGAAATTTATGTTGTAAAGCCAATGATTTCATTTGATACTGATAGTTTCTAAACAAAGGTTCCGCACTGGCATGAAAGTACCCCAATATTATTACTTACATGTTTGAAAACATGTAGATTATTGAATCCAGAATTGCTGTGCAGGATCAGATCAGTTGTCCACCTCGGAAATATCCCTCCTCTAGTAGAAACCGCTACCGGATGCTTTAGAAGCAGAGTTGTATAAAGTTCACAACCTTTGCTCCTAGGGACTTGTGCAAAGCGTTTTTCTGGTTTTGTTTCATGCATATTTGCACATTATCCTTTGAATTTGTTTGGTGTTTTGGTTCAATCAGATCCTCCAAAACTCAGACATAACCGCTGTGTTTTACCCAGTTTTCACCTGACACCATAAATTAGGTTAGACGCTCTCAAAATTTGACCAAATTTGCTGAAAGTTTCGCAAACCTTTTTGGTCCGACTTAATGGATTTAATTACCAAGGTTTTGCACAGTTCTTTTTGGAAACAGGTAGATATACCTTATAATGCATGTGGCCAGTTGTCACGTTGCAAACAAGAGAAGAGGAACTCCTTCCTAACATACATACCTACGTGATCAGCTTTTGCTGTGAACCAGGCAGGCATTCATGTGACTATGTGTGGGCAGTCTGACCTAACTGCTGAAGCCTAGAGTAGAGTCCTGGCCAGTAGTCATGCCAAAGGTTACAGCCGGAGTCAGAGGCAGAAGCCACGCCAAGTGTCAGAGTCTGATGGTATGACATTTTTTTTTTTTTTTTTTGGAAAAGGGATATTCATATCGGAGTTTCCAATTCATGTCTCTCTCTGTATATTACCTGTCCATAGAAAATATAAAGTACACTACATACCAGACAGGAGAACACAGCTATGAACATCACCTAAGGCTATATAAAGTAATTCCCATGGCTTGCGTTTTGCCAAGTTTTGGGGGGAGGAGGGGAAATTTGTGGGGTCCCCTCAAATCTTTTCACCTTTTTTCAAGACCCAACCCAAAAGATAACTGTTCCCCATTCCTCCCAGAAGATCTAGCAGCCTCTATAGATAGATAGCGACAAAGAGTTCTGTGGCACCTTATAGACTAACAGACGTATTGGAGCATAAGCTTTCATTGGTGAATACCCACTTCGTCAGATGAAAGTTTATGCTCCAATACGTCTTTGTTGCTTTTTACAGATCCAGACTAACACAGCTACCCCTCTGATATAGATAGATAGATATAGATTTGCACAGTTACTATTTGTGACAGTGAGGCTAAACCGTGCTTTAGATTTGTTGTGTGCTTTTACAATTGCTACCACAATGGAGTTCTGGCCCATAGCTGGGGCTCTGAGGTGTTACTGCACTACAAAGAATAAATAAATAATCAATTTGTGAAACCTCGTGAAGATCTCCGTTTCATAACAAAAAGTATGTCAGGCACAGAGAGAGAGGAGAGATTATATTATTGTTGTTGTTTGTTTAGTATTTTTAGCCCCCAAAAGTGTGGTAGGCATTTTTGCTGAAATAATAGACACAGCCGTCACCCCAAAGAAGTTACATCTACTATACGCAATATAAAATAATGATTTTCTTAAACTTTATGCAGGCACCTTACAAGTATTCATCTAAATAGATAGGTATAAGCGATGTGTGCTACAGTGTACAGGTTTCAGTTTTGTCGGTGGTGTTGATGGGATGGGGGTGTATCAACATTTCTTGTCATCATTGACCCGCGTGTATGTGGGTGTATAATATTTTCTTCACAAGCTCTATTAATAAGACATTGCTAGATCACTCTACTGAACTGCACCCTCATATGTTAGTGACTGGATTGTTCCAAATGGCAGGTCTGCCTTTGGAAATGTTGGGTATAGACCTATGGGTAGGCCATTGTGTATACACATTGTAACCTACTAGCTATACATACCCATCAGGACATCATCCTATGTAGCTTAACCCACTTTCAAGACAAAACTTTATCCTCCGATTCATATATGCAATTCCTACTGTAGTCAGTGACAGTCCTGTAGATGTAAAAGTAGAACACACAACTGAATTCAGTGACGCTCCATTTATAATGGAAGAGAATGAACGCCTGACATTGTTTTGAGGCATCACAGTGTAAAAATTGCAATTCCAGTTGTAAGGAGCCTTTGCTTACAGTGAGACTATTGGGTGGAGGGGGGGGAAATGATTTCACTATAAGAAGGCTCCAGCGTAAAGCACAAAAGCTAGTTAAGAACATTTTTGTTGGGTCTTCAGAAATATATGTAAACAAATCAGGGAATTTCTCGCTGTTATGTTCAAAGAAAGATCCAGAGCAGGTATTTTGTCACATGTTACTCAGCTGCCCATTCACAGACAAGGAGGCTAGTTTTCATAGGCCATGCTTCATAGGCAGCATGTGTTCAATAAAACGTTTGTACACTTGCCAAAAATCAGCCTGCCAGAGTGATTTTCATGGATTGTGTCAGCAAATGTTATTAGCAAATTGTGTAGTTAACCTGGTGTAAGACTTTTATTAGCACTGAATATACTTACATATCAAAAAGCTTCTGATACCCGCCCCCATACGCCCTTGGCAAAGAGAATCTGTAGTTTTTAAGAGAGTGTGTTTACAGCTAACTAGTTTTGTTCCTAATCCTGTAAATTCTATGTGGGAGAGAACCCCATCAGTTTCAGTCTTAATTAGGTTTGGCAATTAGTCTTCCTGGAAAGGACCATGGGCAAGGACCAGCAGGCTTCTAACTCCATTATTCCACTTCAAACACGAGCCTTTCTCTGGCTGTATGAGTCTTTGCATACATAAAAACAAAAAAATCAACCAGCGTAAATCACTACAGATACGCCCACACTGAGCTGAACAAGATGTTGTGGTGCAGCAAGCCAGGGTGAGAAAACCTCTAAGGTGCAAAAGAATCATCTTCAACTATTCATCTATAGGGAACTAGGACCAAAAGCCTCACTCTATATAGCACACTGGATTTCATGTAGCTGGTCACAATCTTTTTTTAAAAACATTAATTAGTATTAATAATCTCTTGATATTTTTTAGAAAAAGAAAAGAGGGAAACAGATCTCTCTCTCTTAATATATGTCATTGCATCATAAGGTCACATATCCAAATCCCTTAAAATCATAAGATTATACCTGACTTTAAAACAAGAAGGTCTTAATTTTTGTGGCACAACTTTGAAAATAGTTTAGACCAGTGTTTCCCAAACTTGGGACACTGCTTGTTTAGGGAAAGCCCCTGGAGGGCTGGGCCAGTTTGTTTACCAGCCGATCACGGCTCCCACTGGCCGCGGTTCGCTGCTCCAGGCCAATGGGAGCTGCTGGAAGTGGTGGCCAGTACGTCCCTCAGCCCGCGCCACTTTTAGCAGCTCCCATTGGCCTGGAGCAGCGAACCGCGGCCAGTGGGAGCTGCAATCGGCCGGACCTGCGGACGGGGTAGGTAAACAAACTGTCCCAGCCTGCCAGGGGCTTTCCCTACACAAGCGGTGTCCCAAGTTTGGGAAACACTGGTTTAGACATCCAGGTATTTGATTTCCAGTTGTCAGTCAGGTACTTTTAGCTCCAGTCATGCAAGTCAAGAGAAAAGATCCTTTTATGGTTAGAGAGAAAAGATTGTTTTATGTTTAAGGCTCTGGCCTGGGACTCAGAAGCTTTGGTTGCAATTCCTGGCTTTGCCACTGACTTCCTGTGTGGCCTTGGGAAAGTCAGTTAACCTCTGTGACTCAACTCCCCATCTGCAGAATGAGAATAATACTTCCTGTCTCCCATCCTTTTTTTTTTAGGCTATTTAGAATGTGGGCTGTCTGGGGCAGGAACAATCTCTAATTGTATGTTTTCACAGTGTTTAGCACAATTGGGCCCTGATCTTGGTTGGACCTCTAACTGATACTGTAATGCAAACGCAAAAAATAGTAAAGTTACTGGGGCTCCATATCAGTGCAGGGTTATGCCCACATGGATGAGTTTGCAGGACAGAGGCTCCTATATAGCTACATAGCATTTATACCAGTAATTACTACAGGTGCTAATTTTTGACCATGATCTCGTGCCCACACAAAGACAGACACTTTTCAAATTTAAAGGCAAAACACTCAGTTTCCTGCTTGGCTTCAGAAAATTTCTTTCCAAAATAAAGAACACCTTTTACAGGATGCCTGTGCTCTCTCTCTACCAGAATGAGCAATGTAAGGACTTCCTTCAAATATATACGGTTATGACGCTTGTAAGAGACCACCTTCTATTCTTCCAACTATAGATACATCTGTCCATCCAAAGATATTGTGCATTGTACACCTGAGAGATTAGTTAAGTTTTTGCAGTGTCTTAATATATTTTGACTTTATAGAAAAGTCCTCTAGAACTGCATGGAAAATTAGATGCTCTCTACATTTCAGTTTTTATTAACCACTCTACATCATTTTATAGGGAATCAGAGCAACATAATTCCCTTCTGGAATTTTGCCTCTTCAAACATGACAATGTTCTTTCTTGGAGTCATGCTTCCATATAGCTTTTACTTCAGGTGATCGAGAGGATATGATTTTCAATAAAAATTGGTACAGATTAGACACTTGGTGGGATATACATCTCTTCAAAAAATCAGGAATATATATTATTTGTTTTAAAGAATATTGGGGACAATGGAATGGCTTGCAAACCTCAGCAGTTAGAAAGTAGAATATTTAAACAACTGACACTGTTTGCATGAAATAATAAAGCACTGGTTTGTTTGCATTGTCACTCAGGTGTAACAGGAGGGGGTTCTTTTAGAGATGAGTTCAGTTTATTGACATTTGGACGTCATTCCTAAATGCTCTCCATTCCAGCATTTTGTGCTGCTGGGATGTACCAGAGAGGAATGAAATGGACCTTTTACATTCAGAGAATAGTTAGCCTCATTTACCTGACTTGAAACCCCCTGATCCAACAAAGCACTAAAGCACATGCTTAACTTTAAGCATGTGAGTGGTTCTTCAATGGGATTACTACATGCTTAAAGTT
Source organism: Trachemys scripta elegans (assembly GCF_013100865.1). Classification (NCBI taxonomy): domain Eukaryota; kingdom Metazoa; phylum Chordata; order Testudines; family Emydidae; genus Trachemys; species Trachemys scripta. Next base: position 75,063,750 of record NC_048307.1, on the reverse strand, counting down.
AAGCATGTGCTTAAAGGCTTTCCTGCTACAGAAACTTAAGCAGTAGTGAAGTGTGTAGAGGCAAATCTGTCACTCATGATTCCTTCCATAAAATAGAAAGCTGTGTTAGGTTCAATCATTTTATCCAAGACCAGTGAGGGAGAGTTAAAGAGTCTGGGCATGAGAGACCATTAGGGTTTGAACCTGCAAAGATAACTTTAATATAGGTAGATACCTGCATGGTTGTGAAGTCTCACTGACTTCAGTGAGGCTCTATGCAGGCACAGGGGAGAGTTGGGTTTACATTTTAGGGTCTTTTCCTTGGTGCTAATATTTTAATTTATGGTAGCAGAGAAAACAATTCCGGGGGACGGGGGGAACACTCTGCCAAGCCCCTACAACTTTAGTAGAAGAAGAAGTTCAAAATTAGTTATCTCCCAACTCCAGAGGCTTTGATTTTCTGCATGCGGTGATGATGAAACGGTTAATGCCGTCATCACCAAGACTTTCAGTCTCCGAGAGGAATAAAAGCACAACAATCTGCCGATCAGCCACTAAGAACGAGCTGCGTGTTAGACATTTAATCATATTACTGCTCCCAAAGCCATCCGAGCCAATTTAATCAAATTGTATCATGGACATGTTGTTATTGTTTTTCACGCCTATTAGAAAAATAAAAGTTAGCACTTATTAAATGAGAATCCTCTTGCATGTTGATTGCTTTGCTAATTTCTTGTTGATAATCCCTTGTTTTGTCTTCAGACGGAAGGGTGGATTTCTGTCAAGTTATTCAGTAAACACTGGGATGCTGCTAAGGCTCAAATACATAAGCTGCAAACCATAAAAAAAATGAAAAAAGCAGAAGGGCCTGATTCTCCTCTCGCTTGTACTGGTGCTAACTAGGAGCAACTTCATTGTGGTCAGTGGAGTTATACCGGTGTAAAAAATGGACTTAGTGAGAGAAGGAGGATGTCTGTACTTTTTAACTTTTTTTTTTTTTTTTTAGGCAATAAGTAAATTCCTTGTCCACCACAATCAAGTCTGTAGAGCAGAGCGAGACAGAGGGTAGGATGCCGCTGGATTTGAAGGATAACAGATGTATTTGCTAAAATCCTGACATGAACTTCATCAAAGTTCTGGGAGGGTTTTTGCAGTAGGGTGTTAATAGTAGGTACATATCTGAACCAAGAAAAAGGGGGTTGGGATCTGGGCAACTTTCAGGTCAATTCCTCATATTGGTTCATATTGATTAGTAATTCATCCAGGGTGGACAGGGGTTCTTAAACATGTGAACATGCCATTCAATAATAGTTAACATGATGGGCACCCCGTGATGTTCAAAAGAGGAGAAATCATGAACCCGCAAATCTATGATCCTAGTTTTTTCTGCAGTGTTAAATGATGTGTGTGTATGTGTGTAGGGTAATCCAAATTTATCAAGGCATGAGTTGATAGTCACAAGGGTCAGGAAGTAATAAATTCCTCCACAGCAACAGTTGCCTGGATGCATTTATGGTGAGGGTTTGTCTTCCTTGGAAGCCTGAGATGAAGGTCGCTAAGGACACAGGGTACCTGGTTTGATGGGCCATTGCCAGGTCTATGTTGTTAAATACATTGCTTTAAAAAACAGCACGAGGAGAGGCAGCCACATTCTCTGATTTTAACATTAGCAGATTAGCGATTGCAGTGATATTTGGGGTCTATGTGTGTGTTTTTTTCTCTCTCTCTGAATCTAATTTAAAGTTGAAAGAAGGTTTCTGAAAATGTAACAGAACAACAGTAACTGCTGGCGCAGTTCAGCCTACGCCCAAATAAAATGGTTCATTTCAGCTAAGTACAATATCATGCAATGCCAGTTAGTTTAAATGCTTTGTTTAGAGGTTGTTTTTTGCTTAACAAAAAAAAAAAAACGTGTACAGATACTGCTGAATGAGCAGTTAGGAAACACATGTTTCCGAACTGCAGTTACAAATATTGTAAAATATGATTGATACCATATGCTTTCATTCTTTTCTTTCCTTTTCTTGTTTTTTGGCAAAGTAACATTTGAAAAGCATTTAGAAAAGGCTGATACTATCTTTATATTTCAAAATTATTATTATTAATAATAATAATAATTAAAAAATAGGCCAGGCCATGTGGCACCAGCAGTTATTGCTCTGTTCTGCCACGTAAGAGACCCAGCATTGATTCCTAGATGGAATATTAACTCCCTGGGGCTGGAGGCTGCTGTATCAGCCAGCTGGTGGCCAGGTATTAGAGCCAACTCAACCAATTAGTTGAGTCCTCCCATCCGGTGGCTGCGCTTGTTCAGTGAATGTGTGTGTCCTGCATATTTTTTGCAGCTGAGGTATGAATCAGGACCCTTCTGGTTCATGTGGAGCAGTTCTATCAGACTTGTCCCCAGGAGCTATGTTAAGCTTGGCTCACCAGAAAGTCATTCTTTACATCTGTTACAGGATGACTGTATGTCTGCCCTGCTCTAGATGAGGGAGCAGCGGGGAGCCTCGGGCCATTCTGCAACAACCTCTGGAAGACGGTCACTGCTGGTCTTCAGCAGCCAAAAGAATGTCTCCTTTCTATGGAACCTTCAAGAAGAGAGAGTGGTTGTAAACCAGAGATGGAAATACATGGGGTCTTCTGAAAAAAGTCCTTCCTGTAGGTAGGTCGCTGTGTGCCCAGTCAAAGGCTAGCTGCTAGCACCACAGAAGGCAATGTCAAAACTCCTATGGAGTTCAAATCACTAGGGTATAGCTCAAAGACTCTTGGTGCAAATTAATGTACACCTATTCAATCCCATTTAAGTCAATGGTGTTGTACTGCCACTGAATTACATTCAAGGAAGATGATGGCTCTGACAGCATTAGGGCAAACAAGAAGTGAGTTTGGAAACACATGAACACAGACTTTTAAAATGATATATAACATTGGAAATCTCCCTGAAAAGCTAAATATATAAGCACCGTTGCAAGTCACTTCTTTGTTTTTGTGTTGTTGTTTAACATTCTGTTTCTGTTTTTCCTTGTTACCTATGTATTTAACAAATGGAAAGAAGAGAGTGATCTTTTTTTTGTAACTGGGGAAAAAAATTGTGGGTCTGTATTTTTAAGTTTCCTGTAGTACAAGCTGACCCCATCTGTACACAATCATTTTCTCCAATGTTGCGAGAAGATCGACCTATAATTAGAACCCTGCAAATCTGCATTTATCCACTTTATATCTGCAGATATCTACATCTGTGGATCTCCATGGACCATGTTTGTGAATCACAGATAGATGCAGATCCAAATTTTGTATCTCGAGCCCTGCAAATCTGAAGATATCCAGGGTCATGTTTGCAGCTCACGGATCAGATGCAGATACAAATATTGTATCCGTGTAGGGCTCTGCCTATAATAAGAGATGACATAAAGGGGGAAAGATATATATAAAAAAGTGTTCATATGAATGTGCATAAAGCAAAGAAAGAAAGAAAAAGAAATGAATTAGAATCACCCTCATAAAATCTACACATATCCTGTATTGCCCATTAGTCTTCCTAGGTTTGCCGTCATTACAAATACTTCCCCATCCTGTCCCAAGCAAAGGAAATATTACAAAGCATAGTAAATAAATAAATCCTTGTGAAAAGTGAGAATGTTTTTTTATTTCTGTTAAACATTCTGTACGTCAGCTTTCAAATGTTAAATGTTATTTTAACAGTGAACCTCTCAATAGTCAGCGAGCAGAGAGATCCCACCCATCGCGAGGCTGTTGTCCGTTTCAATGTGTATTTGTTTTGTCAGTGCCTGGCACCATCCCAGCAATACATACAAACAAACCTTATGGATACTGGGAAAAAAATACCCGGGATCATCCCAGAGACACTGCATGCAGCAACATGTTCCTGTTAGTAGCAAGGGATGTGGAATCTGTCCATGTACCAGTGTGTGTGAGTGGAATGTTCTCATTCTTTGTGGGCTGTGAAAGGAAGAGCGGGATCCTGTTAGAAACCTCGCCTCCTCCTCCCCCCCCCCCCCTCCCCCCCCCCCCCCTTCCTCTCTGTGAGCTCCTCTGCTTTGTTTATGTTTTAGGTGACAAGACACAAACCAGGAATGGGAACGAGAGAGAGAGTGGGATGAATCTGACTGTGAGTGGCTGTTCTGGAAGCAGCAGCCTCTATTTCCAGCACATGCATTTGGCATCTTGCAAAATACCGCCTCCTCGTCCTAAGCTGTATTGCAGATTCCAAGAGAGTGATTCATTCTGACATGGGAGTCCATGGCTTCTTTAATGCCAAGCATTTACTCGGCAAAACGTGCGAGAAGAGGCCTATTTTTTTTAACTTTCCTGAAGAATTTTCCCTCCCCTTCCAATTCTGCCCCCCTCCCCCCCCCCCAGCACATAGCTGGGAAAGAGATTTTCCTATGAGAAACTTTGACATAACAATTCCATGTTTTTCAACCCGAACTTTCCCTGCATCTTTTTTCTTCCTTCTCACAATTCAGAGCAAGCTGTATGAGATTACCAGTACAATTAAACCCCCGGGAAGAGGAAAAACTGAGTATTAAGGTCTTGATAACCCTTTCAGGGTCATTCACCAATAAGGAACAAGGGTCAGCCCTCTGCCACAAATTCCAATTTTAGTGTCGTCGACAACAGCAATAATAATAAATAATAATCAAAGAAACACAGGAAAGCAGATATGTGATCGAAAATCACCCATAACCAGAAGTGTTTATCTAGAAACATTAGTCTCTGGCAAGATGTCTATCTTCTCCTTTTTGCATATATTCTTCTTTTGGAGAATAGTCCTTATCTAATATCTAAGTGCTTTTTACAACCTTATTTTGAAAAGGTCTCCCTGGTCACACGTACCTTAGGCTAGAAAGGAAGGCATTTGATTGCATATTTTTCTTAACTGGAGAGTGGCTCTCGGAGAACAATGCGGAATATAATTATACTGTTTTTTTTCAAAGATTAAGATAAATGGAGCTGTTGCATCCATTTTTAAGCACTCAGTAGGAAATGAACCTATTTTGTGATCAAAAAGTAAAGCAACATAAGACTGGTGGAGATGGGCCTGAAGTATGTAATTCAGACCCTGTGCAGGGTTTTGAAGTGCAGGGTGGTAGTGGCGGCACCTGCGTTTTTGATTCAGCCCATTATGGAGATCTGGATCTGGGTTTAGATTCTGAGAACGCTTCCAAATGCTGGAATGGATACGAGGCGTTAGTGCAGGCCTATATATTTTCTCTTTTTTTAAATGATTAAAATAATTGTTAAAGGCACTTAGTGGAGGCAAGCAAAATTCCTAGAGGAGATTCCATGGGTTTCAAGATAGTGAGCTGTGGTCACAAGCTGACTCAATCTAAACTCTAGGGAACAGACTATTGTCCACTAACTGCCATACAACACACCAGAAAGTACAGTCCTACACTGGTCTCAGTCGGGTTCAGAATCAGCACAGGACTGGAGTTAAAGTCTGGAGATGAACTTCATAAGATTCTGAGGGTTGGTTCAGAGAAATATGTGAATACTTTCAAGATTATGGGCTGGATCTTCAGCCGCTGTGAATTCGCAAAGCCTCATTGACTTGTTCTGTACGATTTTATCTAAACTAGAGTTGGGCATGAGCTTTTCAGATCCAACCTGTTCTAATTCTGAGGCTATTTTTTAAGACCTGAGCTTTTTTCCTCCACAGGCCTATCCCTAAACTTAACCTACCTGTTCCACAGGTAACTGAAACTCCATCAAGAACAGATTTTCTTATGACATGTATCGCATTCCCTAGATTCAGTTGGGTTAGCTGGGTTCTTGTTGACCTTTCATCAGCATATGACAGTTTGACACAGTGAACTACTCTTACAATTATGCTCCACAGCCCCAGAGAAGAAACATGTAGATTTTATTATGCAGATGATTTTCTAGCAGAACAGTGATTGGAAGTGCAGCAGTGGTTCATGCCCATGTTGCATGAATAAAGGACTTCCCTAAAGATCTGTACTCACTTCTATGCTGTTTAGTATATATACAGTTAATCTGCACCATGGGTGGTTTAGCTTATTTCCTTACCACTGGGCCTTCTTGAGTTCCCCATCTTGCCCCTGTGGAGCTCAAGAACACACTGCATGCCATCTGGTTGTGTATTGCCCTCTTTATCATCTTGATAGTGGATGGATGTGCTTGACATCTCAGAATGATGCTGCCATGATAGAGTGGCTACATCACTTACCCTACATCTAATTCATTGCTTGTGCCATCAAAAGCCATACCCTGAAGAAGTCAGGTTAGAGATACAATTAAATTAGTCTTATTTGTCTCACTGGTATTATGGAAATTTGTCTTCCCATCCCGGTCAATACTTGGCCAATGCTTTTAAAAGAGAAAAAAATGTAGAAAAAAAATAGAACTGTTACGAAAAATTTCCAGACTTGAAGGCTACATTCCCAGCTCTGCTGTCAGCCTTCTTAATGGCACTGGGCAAGTCACTTCATCTCTCTGTGCATCCGTTTCTCCAGCCCCTTTGCAAAGTGCTGTGAGGACTACTGATTGGAAAACATTATATAAAAGCTGTGTGTTATTTGATGGAAAATTGGGGATTTCTTTCACGAAAGGAAACAAGAAGGAAAAAGGAAAGCTGAAAAAAATCCCAGAAAGGCTCTGCATGGTTTGCTTGCCTTTGGTCAGGGTGAGTGAGTCAAGCCTGTATTAAAAGCACATAACTAGCTCATCATTGGCTTATGGGTGTTTTTGAATGTAATGGGAAAGGTGTTGTGGCTGCAGCAAAAAAATATGACCAGAGAGCTGCAGAATCTTGAGACTGAACAGCCTGGCTAACTGAGTAAACCATGTCTGTCTACTGTGCAGCTCTGGAATTCTGTGCTTATATCACTTTGACTTGTACTATATTCTGTATTTCCAATGACTGGTCAGCTCACCTCTTCCCTGCAGGTTAATGAGGCTGTAAACAAGCAGGGGAGAGGACTGGCCAGCCAATCAAAAAACAAAATACTGGTCAAAGTAAACTGCCCTACAGAAGCCTGAGATGCTATGGGAAATCACAAATATGTCACAAGTGCGTGAGAAGGGAATAAGTATTAGCCAATAGTCATAGACAATTAATATAGCTTATGTGTGGGGATGAAAAAGAGACCTAAATAATGGAATGATTTTGATTCATAACAAGCTATTGTCTTTTTGTAGTAATTAAGAAGTAAGAACAATCTGGATGGCAAGTGGTTGCCTCGGTCTCTTAGCAATGTTTATCAAAACTCTATAACTTTCTGGAAAAAAAATATAATCCCCAATTTCATTTCATATAATCCACAGTATTTTATTTGGTTAGTTTCCTTTTATGCAACTACTATATATAGTGATCTGCCACCCTCACAGATACAGTGTGGAGAAGCATCCAGCCGTTTGGATGATTATCAAAGTGTATCCAACCCAGAATGGACTGAAATTCTCACAGATGGTGGTGCCACCCTGCCATTTTCACCTGGAAAAGTAGCACAGCAGGTACCAAGCAAGATTTGCTATGAGCATATTGCTGTGCCATTTATTTTTAAAACAGTATCAACAATTTTGTTATATTTGATACGCATGAATTGCTATATGGTTTATGAAACTGATGTAATTCAATACACAAAGCATGTGTAATTTTTATTTTCCATGGATGGCAATATATGCCTCTGTTACACTTACGTTTTTTCATACGGCCCTCAGCTGGTATCAGCTGGCAAAGTGTCAGACTTCCATTGAACTATTCTGATTTACATCAGCTGAGAATCTGCCCTCTGGTGTGTGGATTTAGCGCTAATGACATGTGCTTGATCCTATTTCTTGGGACTGAACAAGTCTATTTAGCCCCAGGAACAGAAACGTCAGCAGACATGCAAGCTTCCCCTACATCAGTGTGCCTCCATCATGGCCTGAAGTGAGGAGAGAAAGAAATTCAATCTCCAAGCTCCTTCAGATCCCTGGTTTCTCAGTCAAACAAGGGTCTGCCTCTGCCACACTCACTTTTACAAAGGCCCGTGAACAATTTTCAGTCACTGAGGCCATGATTTTCAAAAGTATTTGGGCTCATTGATTTCAATGGAACTTAAGAGCCTACACCACTGAGAATCTGGGCCTAAGAACTGGTGAGCACCCACAATTCAATGGGACCTGTAGACTTTTAGCACCTTTGAAAATCAGGTCCAAATCACCTTTGATATAAACCACCTACCAAAAAGTGAAAATGCATCCAGTCCCTATCCCCTCAGCCATCCTGTCTCTGTTATATAGGCAATTTTATAGTCTAGATGGGGGCGAGGGGAAGGAAATGAGTCAGTGGTGGATTCACTCCCTCTGTCAGAGTGTGAGGAGAACAGTTTGTATCTATGTGGGTAGCTGTGGACAGCACTTTGTGCTAAGTAGGGATTACCTGTGGTAGAGGGAAGGAAACCAAGTTTCAATTCATGGAGTTTCCGCTGCATTCTTTTATTGCAAGGTGTGGTTTGCCCTTCCTACACACTGAAGAAACCGTAGAGGGCTGGCAGTGTTTTGCCTTTTAACAAAGAGGTCTTCGGGTAGCAAAAAGGCAACCGTGTGCATGCCCCTGGCCTCTTTTCCGACATTCAGCTCCACTAGTTCACGCTGAGGCCTGTAAGCACGATTTTAGTGTAAACCATGCTTGTAAAGCAAGCATGTAAGTCAGGGTCTTCCCCCTGGTTGGCACCACACACTGGGCTAGCCAGCTTGATCTGTGGCTGCAACTCCCTTTAGATCCTGCGGATTAAAGTCACTAGGCAGCCCATTATCTGCTGCTATCTTTTAACAGATCATTTCTGTGCTTGTGGAACTCACTGAATGTCGCTAAGATAATGGTGATACCCAGTGGCATGTTTGCTTTCTCAATGCCCAGTAGACAGTCCAGTGAGAATAGGGTGACCAGACGTCCCTATAAAATCGGGACTCTCCCGCTTTTTAGGCGTTTGTCCCGCGTCCCGATATTTCGCACTCCTGTTTTTGTTTTGTTCCACTGGCGGGACTCCGCTTTTTTTTTGCTCTGCCGGCGGGGACACCCCCACCATGTGTCCCGATATTTTCTTCATCCCATCTGGTCACCCTAAGTGAGAAGATGGCTTCGTATTTCTCTTTCTTTCTCTCTCTCTCTTTCTCTCAGTTTCTAAATGAATGCCAGAAGAGTGGGCCTGGCAGGAAACAGACTGACGGTGCTTGACAACACCAGGTTCACTATCAACATGTGTGGAGATTTCTATCACCAGTCAATGGGAGCCTGCACCAAAAGCAGCTTTAGTTTTCTTACCCGTTCTCTTTTAAAGGAAGAGAATGAGAGCCAGGAAGGGGATGGACAGAGATTTCATCCTAAAAAATGACATCTTATTAGGATTAAGTCTCACGATTAACAGAGCCATGCAATTGTGAGTCCTCTTGCTCCTGCATATGTAAGCCCTTTTCAATGTGAACATTCAACAAGCAGAGGGTGTTATAAAGTCTGAGAGGAATATTTGAAATATCCAAGTAATTTCCTGTATATTTCATGCAGTTTCTATTCATCCTTTAAGCGGTACTCTGTCAGGTGGTTGGAGGACAAGGATTAAGAATCAGGAGACCTTAGTGCTAAATCTGACTTGTGTGAACTTTGTGTAGCTGAAGTTTGCTTCTTTATGCAAAGCCAGAGTAAAGAGGCCTTGGGCATGAGTTACATGTGGGGCTTGTGGGCATGGTTTTGCCCAGCTACTCATGAAGAAGGAATTTAGCCACTATGGGCTACAATAGCATCTGCTGTACATCATGAAGGGTAAGCCTGTGGACCTGTGCATTTGGAAATTCACTGGCCATGTCTTGCTCCTTTCTTCAGATCCCCCCTCCATGACACCATGAAGAATGCCACAACAGAATGCCATACAAAGGGGGCAGGGCCCCCATATGCAGTTCCTCCCCCCATATACAACCACTCTGCAGACAGTATGCCTCCCCTATGATGCAGGACTTCCAGTCCTGTTTCCTTTAGGGCAGGTGGAGAGATTTGTTTCTGTAGCTTGCAATGCCTTGGTTTCCTCAAATGTAGTAATACCTACTTCGGTAATCTGCGTTGTTATCCTCAGATGAAAGGGCACAAGGAGCGTTGCACAGAGGGCTGCCACTAAAAAAGTCAGTGTTTTCCAACACCCATCTTACCACATAGCACTAAATAGGGCCCAGGGTTTCCCTCTGTATCCCTGTGTGGAGGGGGTCAGGGCAGGATGGGGAGAGGGGAGCCACGTTGGCTCCTATAGATTGTCCCCAGCAGGGCATACAGCACACATTATTATAGCATAAAGACATATTGATTTGCATTGCTTTCCCTTCTGTGCTTGGAACCCATTTAGACACAGCAAGATTTGCCCTTACAAGCAGGGTTTACACTTAAATTGTGCTTGCAGGCCTCTGCATGAACTGAGGGCCAGGGGCATGACATGGATGCCCTTTGCTTCCTGGAGATGTCTTTGTTAAAGGGCAAAACACCCCACTGCCCTCCACAGCTTCTTCAGTGCACAGGAGGGGCAAACCACACCTCCCAGTAAAAGAATTCAGCAGAAACTCCATGAATTGAAACTTGGTTTCCTTTCCTCTACCACAAGTAATTCCTATATAGGCAAAAACAGGCCCATAGTTACCACAGCAATTTCATATTCTATGCAAAAGGGAAAACTTTCCTCTTGTAGCATATTCCTAGTCTCAACTCATAATTCTGTGACAACCTTATTGTGTCCACAGCAGCCAATTGTGATGTCACAAAGCATGAAGGTTTGTAACTTCAGCTGAGGAATATGCAAACAGCATCACTTATACTGTCTCAAAGAGAGCTCATGTTTTTCCCCGTAAAAAATCCAAAGTGTAAAGATCAAGGGAAAGAGAAACACAGAAAACCTTGCTGTGTAGGTTAATTATTTCTTCATGGATTTTTTTTTTCCAAAATTTGTCACAAGGCATCAGCAGCGCTTTAAAGGCTGTTAAAGAAAGGAAAGTTGGAGCTTCAACAAGCTTCAGGGAGCTCTGAGCTGCTTCCATTTTAAAGAGCTGGGTTCAGGAGGCAGCAACACTATCACACAGGCGTGCAAAATTAGGGAAATATTACACATTCCACCACTGTTTTATCCCCTTGTTTGTGTGCAAAATAATAAGCGCTGCAGACATTAATACAGTAACTACAGTGAAAATAAAAAGAATATGAGAATTCGCAGAGCATTTTAAAGTGTAAATATGCAATGGTAGAATCATTAAAGGGATACAAATGTTGAAAAAAGAGAAGTTTATGAACTCCGCATTGAACGGGAGTGGTCTGTGGAAGGCTTTAGCTGTCCTTCCAGAAAACAAAAAAATTAATTTGCTTTGGCTAAATTGAAATTAATTAAAATTATGCAATGTTGCCCTTGTGTTAATTTTAACGGTGAGGTTGTTGTGATTTAAGGCTACAATTAGTTCTAGTGTTTGAAAGAGAAGCACTGTAATCGAGACAGGACATTTTAATAATCCTGGTTATAAACATTTAATACATCATCTTTAGGGACTCACAAACACATTGTAATTAACTTTTACAACTGAAATAAATCAGATTACATTAGCATATTGCAAAGGAAAAAATCATTTGCATGATTGAAAACAGCTTTGGAAAATTATGTATAACAGGCTTCTTGTAAACATCAATGTGAGCCAGTCTCAAAGTTTTACTAAGATTTTCTTTTAGGTTATTTTTAGAATACTTAAAAAAAAAGTTAAATGTATTTATTCTCCAGTTAGACTTTTTCTTATATCAGGACTGTTGCTCACCGTGTACTTCTTAGTAGCCGGTAATAAACATGTACATGACCACGGTCAACTGAGGGGAACAACACAAGATTAAGGCCCTGATCCTGAAAACATTTCAGGCAGATGAGTATCCTTACGCATGTGCAGAGTCGCATTGACTTCAGCATATGTGGATTTCAATGAGGCTATAGAGATGAGTAAAGTTATGCACATGCTTAAGATAAGTTGCAAATAAAACATTCTAAAAATACTTTGCATAGAAGCTGTACTGCAGAATCATCAAAAGAAATAAAGGAAATACTGAGTAAAGAAATCTGGCCCCTGCACCCCTCAGCTGTTAATTATTTAACAGTTTATTTAATTTGTTGAATAATAATAAAACTGATGTGGAAATGGCTGACCCATACCCCCACATCCAAGCTCCCCCAACTTCAGGGAAGCTTGCAAGCATCCAGATTCAGACCCTGATCCTGCAAAGGCTTAAGCAGGTGGCCATTGTTTTTAATTTGAACATTTGGCCTTTTATCTATGATGGGCTCAATCAAACTCTAGGGCAGGGTTTCTCAAACAGAGGTCGCCGCTTGTGTAGGGAAAGCCCCTGGCGGGCTGGGCCGGTTTGTTTACCTGCCCCATCCGCAGGTCCGGCTGATCGCGGCTCCCAGTGGCCGCAGATCACTGCTCTGGGCCAATGGGAGCTGCTGGAAGTGGCGGTCAGTACGTCCCTCGGCCCACGCCGCTTCCAGCAGCTCCCATTGGCCCGGAGCAGCGATCTGCGGCCAGTGGGAGCCACGCTCAGCCAGACCTGCGGACGGGACAGGTAAACAAACCGGCCCGGCCCAACAGGGGCTTTCCCTGAACAAGCGGCGTCCCCTGTTTGAGAAACCCTGCTCTAGGGTTAAACCTCAGAACTGGAGGTCTTCATTAACTATCATGTCCCTAACTATTATTATTTAAATATTTTTCCCTCTTATGCAAACCTATGAAATCATTTTTCCTTGCTGGATTGAAATGGGTGACACATCAGTTTTGATGGCTTTCTTGAGATCATATACATTAATAAGAAATTAAAAATCACTCTTTAGGCCAAATTAATGCTTGGTATCTGACGTGCCTGGTATAAATCTCTTGAAATCAATGGAATTATTCCAAAGGCCTTATTGACGTCAAAGGGTCGTCCCATATCCTGTTGACTGAGAGTAGGGCTCAAAGTGTTAAAATCTGAGTCGGGGAGGAGGAAGGAAGAAAGAAAGAAAACATTGCTGTGGAAGGGATCCTCACAGTCTTCTTTTTGCACAAGGACCTGTGCACAGAGACTAGGGAGGGATGGCATTGGTCACACAAGCCCATGTGAAAAGATGGTAGGGGCAGGGAAAGTAAGAAGGAAAGAACTAGACTGTTTAGAGTCTACTGTGGACAGTTTTCAGAGTGGAAAGTGTAAGTTTCTAAAACCACAGCGGAATGTAACTGAAACAGGGCTGGGGAGTTTGAGGTCAGAAAATGCGAGAAAGGGGCTTTTGTGAGGGAAGAGTTTGGCCGGGTGGGTAAATGATGAGATACAAACAAAATAGGGGTACAGGTGAGAGAAAGAAAAGGTGGAGACCTCAAAACTTTAGATGGGCACCCAAACTTTGGAAAGGCTTGCTCAAACAGAATTCATGGACGCTCACCTGCTGCTATCTCAAAGTGATTTAGAGCTCAGCCTCCTTGTCTTTCATTGAGCAAGTTCTGAATTAGATGTTCACTGGTTTATGTAATTGGTCACCTTTTAATTCAATTTGTTTCCATACCAATTTCTCCCATGGCATTGGGTATTTATGAAGCGGTTTTGGAAATACAAAGAAGAAAGGTGATGAGCCAAACTTTCCTCCCTGTGCCCCACGGTCTGTGGGGAGGCTGGTTTTTTTTCCTCCCAAGGCCATAGTTTATTGATTCAAAGGAGCAGTAAGTTAATTAGCACGAGACAGGAAGCTTGCTGCATAATTAACAAGACATTTACCTAAAATCAATTATCTAATTGCCACACCTACTGTCCATGGGGGAGAGAGTGGTTATCCTATTGAAAAGGGCTCATTTATATCTGCGTGTTAACACAGTGATTGGTAGTTTGCTTAAGAGACTAGCCTGATCTGTAAAGTGATAATTGATCGAACAATCAATTCAACATTTTAGCCTTGCAAATATAAGCAGGCAATGAATAGCCACCAGCCTATTTCCATAAGAAAGTTTATATTTGGCAGGTCCTTTCTTGTGGCTCAGATTGATGTTCATCTCTCAGTTCACTGTTAGCCACAGTGGAAGTGAGTGAGAAGGGGTTACACCAATCTGTATAGATTTGGTCACAGTGTATGTTTTAGTTGACTCCAGGATTTTATCAAATTCTCTTCAGTGCAAGTTAAAGAAGAGGACTTATGAAACTTGGTCCTCATCTGTGTCAAATGATATTTTGGTGAAGTGGTGATGGTGTAGGGGTACAAAGGTGGCTCTAAGCTGCCAATTTACCTATTCTGATCCTGGCGCTGGCCTCATGCCAAACCAATGCCCAGTGTAAATTAGAGCAACCACAGGACTGCTCTAACTTGCACTGAATGGAACAATCTACTGACCCAAGTTCATTGGAACACAGAACATTCCAGCCCCTCACCCATCTTACTGTTTATGTGCCCCCAACACATCCCCTATGGGAGGGGGGAAATAGGTGGAATGAAACTGACTATAAGGGGGGATTTCCCTACATTAAGACTATGGCTGAGATTTTCTTATACACCTAAGGGATTTGGGTGCCCAACTTCCAATTAAATTCATTAAGATTTGTGTGCCTAACTCCTCTAGCCCCATTTGAAAATCCTAGTTTACATCTTAAGTCTGCAAAATTGGGGGCTGGAAAAGAAAAAAGCTTTCTCGTGGGCTTTCAGGCATTCCCCCCTCTCCCCACCCCAATTGTGTCAGAACCACTGAGTCTGGGTTTATTTGTTTTTTTAATTAAATCTTTAATTTTAATCCTTGTGTTTCTCGTTTCAGCTGGAATCATGATGGGTAGAGTCAATGGGAACATGAAAAACAAAATAGCACCTATAAAATCTGAGTTTGTGGGCCAGATGCTCCGCTAAAGTAGATCTGTAAATCTCCATTGAAGTCAATGGAACAATGGTATTTTGCTCCATCTGGGACCTCTGGCCCTCCCTGTATTTAGTTTGAGCTTGAGGCAAAGGTCTGTTGGGAGCCAGAACAAACTTTCTTCAGCCAAAGCAGCTCCGTTGTCCATATCAGGGAGTCATTTCGAAAATTCAACTCACCAATAACAGAAGAGTGATTGAAAATCCATAGCACCTAATAACACTTGCTAAGAGTATATAAGTTGAACAATAAATCTCTCTTTGGGTTTTTGGAGCCTTATAGAGCTTACAGGCTCTGCCTTGAAAGAGAGGTTTGAATCTTTCAATTACCATAAGTTTTACTACACTCTGTACCAGAGAGCCATGAACAAGACATTTTATTAAAATGTATGTTTAAAATTAAATATACACAAGTTAAGAGGAAAGGTACTGTACATCTGGGGTCAGGCTTGAGTTATGAGGGATTACTGGTATCGGTTACAAGGATCACGGAGATACATACATATCACATAACCAGCATAGACCCAGATTACTCAAGGCACAAACTGTCCTATTCAAAGGGCACCTTGCTACTATCTTTGTGGGGAAAATGATAAACCTAGCTTAAATGAAATGGGTTCATCTCCCCTATGCTTAGCCAGAGGAGCAAATGGGTCTCTCATGTCAGTACATTCAAAGAGCATCAGGACCAGCTGGTGAAACGTTTCCTAAGGCGAAAATGAGCCAGATTTGTCACAAATATTATTCATAAATGAGCAGGGCAACCAGCTCTACTGATTACAATGGCAACCGTATTGGTCATGTCTGTTATTAATGGTAAAAACCCTGTGAGAGCAGAGCCAGGTCCTGGATCTTAGTTAAAATGCCAAAAAGAATCTGCCAAGCCTGGTACAGGGCTGGCAGTGGC
The DNA here is from genome assembly GCF_013100865.1 of Trachemys scripta elegans. NCBI lineage: Eukaryota > Metazoa > Chordata > Testudines > Emydidae > Trachemys > Trachemys scripta. Next base: position 75,047,970 of record NC_048307.1, on the reverse strand, counting down.
CTGTCTGTTCTAGATTTTAAAAACTTTATATTAAATGTGGTTTTAAAAGTGGAGAAGTGCCTAACGTTTCAGAGAGCCTAGGTGCTGATAAATCATGGTCAGGCTACATATTAACTCACTGGAAGACAGCAGCCACCGATCTTTACTCCTTGCCTTATTTCAAACAATCCCTGTAGCTAGGGCCTGATCCAACTCCCAGTGAAGTCGACAGGAATCGTTCAGTTAACTTGGATCAAGGGCCCAGCTGACCCTTGTCTTGCACCTTGGGCGTATTCATTTACACCAGTGCAGATTGAGTGAAAAATGCCTCCCACCCGCATCAGCGGGTGTGGGAAATTGATGAAAGTGAAAGGGGGGCAGTCCCAGAAGCAAGGGAGGGGGGCATTTGCCAAGGGACAATAAGTAGCTCCTCCCATGGGAGTCTCTGGCATTCCTTGGCCAGCTGGGGGAGAGGGGTGCTGATTGGCCAGCATTCCCCAGCTCCCAGGATTTAGACCAGCATAGGGATTACGTGGAGCCTCTTTTGGCTCTGGTCCAGCAGGTCTGCCCACATGAACTAGGAATGGGAACCCAGCCTGACAGACACTCTGGGTGTAGCCAATCACCTGTTTAGGGGGTCAGGAAGGACTTTTTTCTCCCATGGGCCAAATTCGTAGAGGACCAGGGAGTTCTTTGCCTTCCTTGCAGCATCTACAAGCCACAATGTGCTAAATAGGAACACACATGGTACCTAACTCAGGTACTGAGGTGGTGGTGCTTACTTGTCACAACTCACGGCCAGTTTCCAGTGTGGTTAAGAGAATAAAATGAATGGTTCCAGAAGTAAAAGACCTGGGATTTTGGTGATGGGCCTTAGGCTCATGTGATAGGGTGAGACCTTGTGGCTATGATGGGCCATGGTCCCCACACTGCTGCACCCTCTGTGCCCCCTCAGAGAGAGGAGACCCTACCCCCCCATTCCAGGTTATATGATAAGGAGTGCTGTAACCCCCCACTGGAACCAATTGAATGCCTGGTATAGGAGAATGTGGGTGATGGACAGGTAGTGCCCTCCCGTGTGCTAAAAGTTTAATAAAAATTGCCACCTGCCTCTTTTAATTCCATGCATGTGTCTGTCGTCGTTTTGCTGCTGTGTCCTCATCAAAGACTTCCAGTCTGGTTTGTTAGCCTTTCAAACTCACTTCAAAAATGGCTACACAAAGTTCAGGGCAACAGTGAAGCTCAACTCAAGTCCCCAACTCTTGAACTGCTTTGAATCCGATTTTTCATTTTAGAATATGAATTCTATTAGTACTGCAAGGTTTTCTAAGGCAACATCCAAGACTAACCGGAGTATCCAGCAAGGATCATAATTCTTTGGATCAAATGCGTGAGAAGTGACCACACACAATCAGTATCCCACAATTTCAGGTATACGAGAGTGGGGTAGCCCCATTCCTTCCCATCTTTTTCACAGTCGTGACATTTCTATCAAATGAAAGCAATCTGAAGCCCTAAACACACCTATCCCACCACCACCCTTATCCTATCCCCACACCACAGGAGATTTCAGAGTGAAGATGAATTGGACAATTCTCACCTTTTTGACTTATTTCAGGCTCTTTGCAGTCCCAGGCAGACATTACTGTGTCGGTTACACTCAATTCACAGTTCTTGGGAGCTAGAAATAATTTCATTTAAAAATGAAAGCTGAGATTCTGATCTTTATTACAAAACTCCGAGCACTGAGATCATGAGAAGAGGCCAAAAGGGGTGTGCCTCTATGACTTAATCTGGTCTTCTTTCTACCCCATTGTGATGGCTATTTTGACTTTACTGCTTGGCAACAGTCAAACTCAGGTGTTTTACCTGGAAATTAGGATTTTGTACATCCTGATGGAGTCATTTGAGGAATAGGAGAGGGAAAGGAATGGGTTTAGACTGTTTGAGATATACATTAAAAATACCCTTCAGTATTATTAAGCTTGCTACCTGAACTGAGATAACAATGAAGCTTAAAATATAATGTCCTTAAAATTGATTTTTTTCAGTGAGACGCTCTCTGTTTTAAAAAGCTTTTTTTTTTTTTTTTTGAGCAGTTCTGGGGTATTTCAGACCTATTTCATTCCTTTCCTTGCTTCTCTCTTATATACCCATATATATTCTTAATCTGAAAATGTAAAATGAAGAATATCTTTTTTAAAGCGACATTTTTGCTGGTTTTTCATTGATTTTCCAATGCAGTATTTTAACCATATTACTGCTATTAGCCATTGTGGAAGGGCGGGGAGAGGTTTGCCTTATTTTAATGTCTGTGCTCACTGGAATGGCCTTATGGGTGTGTAGCCCAGTTTCTCAATCAGGCAGTTGGTGTGGAGCTGACAGATTGTCTTTGACGAGGAATGAAATCTAGAGACATCAATGAAATTGAATGATACCTGGTCATTGGGCACAGCATGGGATGGTTTATGAGAGGGGCATTTGTGATCTAGGGGCCCAAGTAAATGTCCAGAGGCCAGGACCCACATTGGGTTCGACTCTTGTTTCTGCCACTGTCCCATGTGATCTTAGGCTTGTCACTAGCAGCTAGATTTTCTGAAATGTTTGCCCATTTTAAGTCCCTCAATGTGAGTGTGTTCAACTAGAGACAGCGTGTTAGGCACACAGAATTAATAAACATTTCTGAAAATGTTGCCTTGAACCTATCTGTGCCTCGGTTTTCCAATCTATAAATCAGGAGATAATAGTGCAGGGTATCTACTTTTTAAGTGTTTTGAAGTCTACACAAATGTGGTTTATGGGCCCAATTCTGCAAAACTGCATTCACCCAAGTAGTCCCACTTGAACATTTGAGGTGAACAAATGTTGTCAGTATCAGACCCTATTATTATATTTGGTTATTGGAATTGCAGCTGCCACAAACTGAGGGCTCTGTTATCTTTTAGCCTAGTTTTCGCTCAGGAGAGGCACTGATGCAACCTATTGGGCTCTTGCATGTTAGGGTCTGATCCTACTGCCTAAGACAATGTCTGTGCAGGGGGTGAGCCACTGGTCCAGCTACACCATCGCAGACCGCAGATGTAAACCTTATTTATATTGGCTCATCTTGCTTTCCACCAAATGGCCTCATGGTGATTTCAATGGAAATATTCTGAATTTACACTAGTGCACAGGAGATCAGCATCAGACCCAAAACTTCTTCAGTGGGCCGTGTTTTGCCTGAGCAAGGGTTGTACCGTGAAGCCGTCATCTGAGAGATTTGGTTCTCGGACTCCTTGAATTATAAGGGCTCAACTTTGGCACAATTTCAACACTGCAGGACAATAATGCAAGGAAAAGACAATCTGGGTTTTCTTATCTCTGCGAATGGGGCCATTGGTACAGTGTAATTATATATAATTATATTTTCCCTTGCATAACCAATGGTATTCTGCTTCTAATGATCTGTACATTATCATTGCTTCCTTCTGTCCTCCCACTGTATGTTTACACTGTGTTTTATCTTTAACCCTTTCTGTGGATTTCTCTCCCCCTCCCCTTTTGCTTCCAGCCTCCCTTGGAATATCTGCTTTGGGTTCACCGGACTTCGTACGTATATATATTTAAAAAAAAATCCCAGCTAATCTTTTCAAATTAGCATAGCTCCAACACTGGAGATTCTCATTAGTTGTATGGCTGAGATTGATCAGCTCTCATTTGCCTAATATGGGTCCTAACTTTAGGCGCCTGGCCCTTTCAGTGGGGGGTAGAAGAGAATAGGAAGGGGTCTTTTGTCATTGCCAAGCGGGCTCACTAATTTGCTCCGCCTAATAAAATTACAAATGAACACAGCTTTGCTCGTGTTGCTGTTATAGGTTATAATAACCTTGGTACCCCATAACCTCCCGCTAGCTGAATTAATCAGATCATATTAATATTTCTTCTTACTTTCTTTTAACTGGTTCTTCTCTTAATTAAAGGGGCCAAAGATGTAAACAGGGTAGGTGACTAGAAACATGGCGTCAGGTTATAAACAAGGCTCATTAAAAAGATGGATGTGCCAGCAGACTGGGAAAATTGCTTACTCTGCAAGTGTACATTTTGTAATTTCCTGACGACTAAAAGGACTAATACCAGATCCTGCTTTTCTTCCTTAACCCCCGCACTTTTCTTTTTAAAACATGTATAAAAGACGATAATTTTGTTGTATGCTGTGGAAACCCAGAAGAGTTCATTCACCAGCTGGGATAAAGACCATTTGTATTATTTGTCTCTGTCTCTTCAAAAGACCAAGATGCAAAGTGGGATATTATCAGAACAACATTAAATAAAATTAAACCCATAAACAAAATAAGTATTCTGGAAGGGGTGGGGAATGTCAGTCAAAAATCAATTGTTTACTATTATTATTTACTCAAACTTTGTTTCAGTTAGGAAATTTCTGGAATTGAAATCAAATGTGAATGTCTGTGCAAAGAATTGGCAGTATTTGTCAAGGATGATGAGTGTGTATATAGCGCATGTACGCATACCATATTACAGATAAATTATACCCACATCATGTGCCTTTTAGCATGGATGTGAAGATTTATCAATTGATGTTTGTAAAGCATTTTGTGATCTTTGGATGAAAGGAGCTGTATAAATGCAATATTCTAGCGATCGATCTAATTTATGTTTGCATTTCTTAGAAACTTCAGCACATTTAATACTGGAACTTTGTGCTGCAATATTTGATGTTAGTCCAACTCCAGTACAATGAGCATGACATGAAGCAGGGCACAGTTTTCTCTCCTCTAGTGGTTATTAGTAGGAAAGACCAAACCCCTGATTTCTTCCCTCTCCCTTTATCCCTTCTGTAGAAGAGGGAAAGTCGTTCTGACAGGATGATGCACAGCATGACCAGGAAAGACCTCTCTCCTTCATGAATAAATTAGAGATGAAAGTTTAACTGATCCCCTTGCATTTTTATGGAGGGACCTCGTCCTAATTTACCTAAATGCTTTGAACAGAACGAAAGAAAAATGCAAGAGACGAAGGTGGAAAGGTTAAAATCTGTGTTTAAATGGAAGGGTATTTTAACAAGCATGCTTCCGTGGGCTACCTGCAAGCGATTGTGGTATTTTTTCTCTTTTTTTGATTTAAGCATTTAAACCGGATAAATAAAATAAATAAATAAACTACAACAGGCTGTGATTTTTTCAGTAATTATCACTGACTGCAAATAGGCCCTTTGCAGGTATGCTCTGCAATTGAACATCCACTAGATACTGAACTGAAACGGACCAAATATTGATACATACTTCTATTTTTTAGGTAAAAATGATAAATGCCAGTTAGTAAAGCCTGAAAAAGTTTCTGGTTCAGATAGCATCTGCTTGACTTTATTTGAATCATAGCACAATAGAATGTAACCTTTAAGATAACTTATTATTTATTGGTTTCAGAGTAGCAGCCATGTTAGTCTGTATCCGCAAAAAGAACAGGAGCACTTGTGGCACCTTAGAGACTAACAAATTTATTAGAGCATAAGCTTTCATGGGCTACAGCCCACTTCTTCGGATGCAGGGAAGTGGCACAGGCCGAGGGATGTGCTGGCCGCCCTTCCTGCAGCCCCCATTGGACTGGAGCAGCGAACCCCGGCCAGTAGGAGCTGCGATCGGCCGAACCTGCGGACGCGGCAGGTAAACAAACCGGCCTGGCCCGCCAGGGGCTTTCCCTGAACAAGCAGCATCCCAAGTTTGGGAAACACAGCCCTGGGGGCCTCGAGCAGGTTTCAGGGGGGCCTCCAAGCCGGGCCAGCATTAGACTCGCTGGGGCCAGAGCGGAAAGCTGAAGCCCAGCCCCCTGAGCCCCCACACCCGGGGCTGAAGCTTGAGTAATGTAGCTTCGTGGGGGGCCCTGTGGTATGGGGTCCCAGACAATTGCCCTGCTTACTACCCCCTAATGCTGGCCCTGGTTTTTGTGCAGAAAACCAGTTATAGTGGGACACATGGGCCATAGAGTTTTTATAGCCTGTTGCGGGGGGAGGGATGGGGGAGGGGACCACACGCTCAGAAGAAAAAAGTTGAGAACCTCTGCTTTAGAATTTAGAATAACATGAGAATCTTTCTCTAGGGGACTTTCAACTACTCCATAAAATACTTAAACCAATCTACAGGTAATTTTTAATTTCCTATAGTTTTTAGACTTATTTCTATGCGACACTTTTAAAATTTCTGTAGTGTCTATGGGTTTCATCCATGTTAAATTCGATGGCACTTTTTATTTGGGTCAATATACTTTGATGAAAATCATTTAGGAAGAATTAAAAAAGAAATAGCTCGTTTTTACATTGGTTTGATCGTTATAGTCGAAACCACAAGAGTAAGGGACTTGTTACTCCAAACCCAGATATGTTTTATTTCCTTGCAGTGTGTTCTTCGCTAATGCAGTTTTAGTCCAAGTCAAAATTCCAAAGGACAGAGAGTCAGAAATTGTTCTAAAATGTCAGATTCTTTAAGGTGTCCCGATTGCTTCAAAAGAGAAAATAGCATCCTGGTATTTTGTAGCTCTGCGATCTATCATGCTTGCACTTCGGTGAATGACAAAGCCACAGTGGGCAGAGCCTGAATATGCCTCTCTTTGAAATAATACTTACGCTTTCCAGGGTCTAAGAGATGCGGCAGACACCACGCCAATGCTCAGGGCAGTTAACAAAATAATTTGCTTGTTTAATTTGTCGGGACATAAAACGCTCCATTATATTTGGGTTTGGGGCTAGGGTAAGCCAGTTCAGAAGTCCCAGAGGACAACAATTCAGTTCTGGAAAGTCCTGAGTACAGGTCTAGGAGTCAGACACTGGGATTTTACAGTGGGATTGAAAACCATTAAGTAAGAGATGGTTATAAAAAATAAAAACAAAACAGCATAGGAAGTTTCCTAATATTTTGAATATCATGTACATTCTAGTTTTCTTTTAAAATTATACCTCTATATTCCACTAATCTTATTCTCCTTAGTGGCATATGTCAAGCTAAGGACAATGTGGGTCCAGTGGGTATAGCATTGGACAGTGAATCAAGATTAATAGGCTCTATCCCCCATCTCTGCCATGACCGGCTGTGTAACCTTGGGAAGATCACTTAATGTCTCTGTGCTTCAGTTTCCCCATCTGAAAACTGAGGATAATGTTGCTTACTCACCTTTGTAAAGTGCTTTGAGATCTATGGATGGAAAAATGCTATATAGATGCTAAGTGCACCTTTCCCTTTTCTACTCATTTTTTCTAAAATAGGATCTCCTCTTTTGTTCGTACATAGAGAAATGGAGCTCCATGTGGCTAGTGCCCGTCTCCAAACAAAAAACATACAAATAAATATGAGATTGAAGTTGATTTTTTTTTTAACGGAGCGGCCAAGAACACGTTAGCTCTTCAAATACCCTTTTGAATGAGTCTTGCCACTGATGCTATGGGGTAGAGAACATCATCATAATAAATACTGAATCAGATCCAAGCTGGTAATATATGTATTGATATATGTATTTTCCAGGATTTTTGGCAAACCCATCTTGCTGACTATACTGATGAAGGTTGCGAGTAATTGTGTACGCATTTCTGTGAAAGATAGATGGCCAGACTTCCCAAGGACACTCGGCCAGGCCACATTCGTGAATGTGTGTGTGAGTGTGTATCTGTTTTTTGAAGGCTGACAAGGCATCTTGATGATTTCCTCATTTTGAGGCCTACCCACAGCCAAGCGCACGGCCCCCCTCTCTGAAATGTTATTATTCTGTCGTGAGCCCTGCTTCGGTCAGGATGTTACTTCATTTCCACCTTTTGTCTCGGGCTGAATGTGAATGATGCTCTTTCAGCAATATACGGTCGCTCAAACTCCCTGCTGCAGCCTTACATAAATATACAACACCCGTCTCAGCCTATAACTCACTTCAGGCCTGGAAAAATAGTGACTTCCTTTATTGGTCAGATTCTCTCGCAATTCCCAACAGCTGTATGTTTTCACCTCTGAGGATCCTTATCTTCAAGTTTCCATTTGTCTCAGCACTATTCCAGTGGATTGCCAATAAAAATGATTCCCATTTTTATAACCCTTGAGAATGCAGGGAGCAGGCTTTCCAGAAAAAAAACAAAACTATTTTTTACACGAACAAGAAAAAAAAAAAAAACTTCTTACAACTTCCAGAAGGCAGGTTTAGCTTTCACAATGCAGGCTCCTAAAAATATTTGAAAGCATGAAACTTCCTGAGCCATCAATGCAATTCCACCAAAATAGTAATGGAGAGTCTCAGAAATTGCTAATGCCATTCAATCAAGGACTATTAATTTTCCATGTGAACTAGAGGAATGGCTGTAGATGGAATATGTATTAACACATGTACATCACCCACCCAGATAGAGCCATATTTACAAAGAATTAAACTTGAGAGCATAAAATAGCCTTGTAACCATATGACAAAGATACACTTAAAGAGATGTAAACACTAGGTGCAGGGAAATTTGCCAGGTTAGAGTCAGCTGTATCACTTTGTTTTATTACTGTACAACTGTTTACTGAGAAAAGACAGATAGATGATTGCTGATATACTGTGTGTATTATCAGAAGGGCTTGCTTGGGAGCTTTGTGTGGCTGACAATTGCTGTAGCCCTATGTAAAAACCTGGCTTTGGGAGTTGTTTTGCTTTTAATTCTTCTCTGTCCATCACTCCAAAGCATTAACAAGTCTTTTAGAAAAGTTAACTGACAAAGCATCCAGAGTGTGTTACATCGGTCCCCAAAGAGAGCCACTAAACAAGTTTAAATCACTCTTTCAGCATTTAGTCTCCAGGGTTTTATTCAAAGGTAAGCAGTAGAAAGTCTCTTCCCATCCTTGGACTATCGATGGACTTTACCAAAGGAAGTTCAGTTTCAGTGATTTCTTCCCTCCCCTCCACCTCCCATTTCTCATCTTAGAGTATGTCTACACTAGTATAGTATGGAAACTTCCTACATTAACAGAAGGAGTTTTTCCATTCATGTAGGAAAATGGTAGCTAGGATGATGCAAGAATGCTTCCGTTGATTGAGGTGTGTCTACAGTGGAGATCAGGTCAATGTAACTATATCACACAGGGAGTGAAGTTTTTCATATTCTTCGGTTAGGGTAGCTAAGTTGACCCACGTTTTGGAGAGAGAGCTATGAAAACTTCTGTCTGATTGTCAGGTATCAGAGGGGTAGCCGTGTTAGTCTGAATCTGTAAAAAGCAACAGAGGGTCCTGTGGCACCTTTGAGACTAACAGAAGTATTGGGAGTATAAGCTTTCGTGGGTAAGAACCTCACTTCTTCAGATGCAAGTCTTCAGTCTGTCTGATTGAGAATCTTATTAGGTTCTTGGGGCCTCAGCAAGATCACTTTGTGTCATCAGAATAGTAAAAAAGGACCTTAAATTTATCCTAAATAGGGCAGCTAAGGACTCCCCTGGCTTGGGAAAACCTTATCTGGTTTCAAGCCAGCGTAGGCAGCTCTATACCATCTGCTCCATCTAGGTGGCATGTCAAGAAATGGAAAGGGCATGGAAAGGAGTGTTCCAGGGGCTAAAGTTTACCACGCTCCAGTGATTCTTGCTTGAGAAATGGGCCCTAGGGGCCTTATAAGGTAGGGAAAATTGGAGCAGCCTTTAGATTGCTCTTCCTTGTGCCATGAGTTGATCCAGAACTGGGGAATGAAGACAGAAATCCTGTATCATCCACTGTCTTAGCCTCTGTCTTGACCAGAGCTTCTGGCAAAGCCTGGCATTTCCTTAAGTTCAAGTATTCCACTTGTCTGCAGTGGGGTTTTTTTGTTTTGTTTTGTTTTTGTTTTTCTCCCGTTGATGGGCTCCTGATCTAAATGAATTATTGCAAAGGCACATTAAAAAAATAAGCCCAAGAAATGGGATGTGAGGCTATTGTATTTATCTGACCGTTATGAGCACTGTAAAACATGCTGTTTCACATTGTAACATAAGCTCTTTTTTAAAGTATGCCCAAAGTATTTGTAATTGTTATCAGGTCCAGATGTATCCGAGTGTCAGCATGAAGCACTGAGAGTTGGCTCAGATGTACAGAATGTAATTAGCTCAAAGCCCTGTGCGCTAAGTTTGTAGTGGAAGCACAGACTGATAATAAAACAAACAAACAAAAAAAAAGAAAGTGGCAAAGGTTAAAATCTATTGTTTGCGGCGTGAAAGCTGTTCTGGGCAAAGCTGAGTCTGGCTGTTTCAGTGCTCTAGTGTTCAGATTCCAAATGAGATCAGGAATGAGTCAATGACAATGTTAGCCTATTTTGAACTAACCTTTACTTGACATTACTTTCACAATAGTGGCTCAGATATTTGGACCTTCCTGCCTCTGACTTGGGCCAGTCCCCAGTGCCCATACACCCACTCCTTACTGTACATCTAATCAGTTTATGAAATCCCGTATACCATAGGGTAATTATTCCTGAACCACCGAGGGGAATACTTTTTACAAATCTATATATTTACCAGCTTTTTTTTTTTCCAAATCAAAGCAAAGTCTGACTTGATGATTTGCCAGGTATGCATATTATAAGAGAATACACTGAACTGGCTGGTGTGTATGTGTGCCAGTGCCCACTGCTGGATGGAAACAGACCTGCATAACTGTGTTTCTTGGTCCCTAAACTGTTGAAAGCAAGTGGAGATTCTCCTATAGCGCAAGTGGTTTTGGAGCAGAGAAATCAGATCCCTATTTCAACAGCCACCATAACATTCCAAGCAGCTGTTGTGTGAAGTATAAGGACAAGCATGAAATTCTGAGGTAGCTACAGGTTTCGTGCAATAAAGTATGTTTCTGCATTGATGGTTAGGTTAAAAAATCTTATACTCACTGAGAAGCATTGATATTTAAAGTATTTTGCCTAGATGAAATGCCTAGAGATGTGGGTTCATTTAAATATAGATATTCACTTCTTACATCACTCACAAATGTAATACACAATATTTAATAACATTAATAAGGCAGAGGCAGATACCAGTGCATGACAGGAAATTCAAAGCTGAGGGTAACACACTGATCTTAACTCCCACTGTTTAGAAAAATAAGACAGAACAGCCTGAATGAAGGACAGAGTGTCACAGCCTTAACTTGTACATTTCCTGGCCTTTGTTAGTTTGTTTTGCAGCCTTCACATTCTTTAAACATAGGCTTGTTTGGTTTTAATTTCCTTTTGTTGGGAAAAAAAAAAGAAAGAAGAAACATGTTTCAGGGGAGGTTAAGAGTTGTTTGAGGGGATGGTTAGAGCACGGTTTCTAATGTTCTTTTTATACCCACAGTTGAAATTACCTATGTTTGTTTTTCCTTTTACCATGCTTAGTGCAAGAGAACAGGTGCTGGCAAGGGGATATAGCTCAGTGGAAAAGCACTTGTTTTGATAGAGGAAGGATGCTCCAGTGGTTAGGTTGTTAGCCTTGAACTGGGACATCCTGGCTTCAGGTGCCTGCTGTCCCATGGAATCTCTAAAGTGCCCTTGGGCAAGTCATCTAACCGCTCTGTGTCTCAGATCTCCATCTATACAGTGGGGATCATAGTCCTGTCTTATCTCAGGGGTGCTGAGAATAAGTACATTAATGATTGTCAGGTGTTCAGGAGCTCTACAAGTACTGTAGATAGATTGAGAACCTTGCTGAGTGAAGTCCTCTCTTCAGCCACAGAACAGGTTTGGCATTAGTAGCTTGTCCTATAGCTCCCGTCCTGTCCCGGGGCACTATCCCTAGGGGTGTGATGGAATTGTCCATCTCACCCCTCACTTTTTCCTCTTCACAATGACCCCTCACAGCTGGATGTCAATGACCCTCCCCTCATGCACCAATGTCACATTTGTTAGGCCTCTTTTAGTCCCATAAAAGAAGGGTAATTTGTGGCCATGTGCAAATCATCAAAGAACTGGGAGTACGGGCAGTTGGCAGGGGTGGAGAAGCCGTTGCAAACACGAGGGAATAACAATGAGGGAGAGAACTGGTGAGAAGGGAGAAGAGTTCTCATAATATGTCCCTTCCCTCCCTCCGGCAGATCCCTCATGTTGACACTCCTGAAGAGAAGAGCAGGGTCTAGGAGACTACTGTTTCTCCAAGGGCCAGATTCAAAGCTCATCTAAGTCAGTGAACTCCCATTGGCCTTTGCATCAGTCTCCAGTATCATAGGTCTACAAGATGCCAAAAGTGGGCTGTTTGTGGCCATGAAAATTAGCACAAGGGGGAGTAAAGGGGAAACTGGCAGCCTTGACATGATGAAGGAGCTGTTCAGCAAAAGGAATTTTCACCACCCATTGCTTTTCCCCTCCCCCACCCTCTGGATTTTGCAAGCTCTCACACCTCCAATTACTAGTTAATTTTTTCCCCCTCTAGTCTCAGTTTTGCAAAGTCAACATGGCTTATGAAAATCAAGTTGCATTCTGTATACTTAATACATCATCCCTAAGAATAATCATTCTAGAATCTGAACTTGTTTCTGTTATCTGCTCAGCTTGACAATGATTTATGAAGCAGAAAACAAGACAGCTTCATTTTCATAAGGCAGCACAGACCTTCTGGACAAGGAAGAGCTCTGATAGTTGTTTTGACTAGTAAACTGAAACAAACATGACACAAAAGTCAATACAACTGCAACATCAGCCTCTCATTTTACAAAGTAACTTTCCTCAGCTAGGGCAATCTGACAGTCAAAATGTTGTGATATTCAATAACATTCTGAATCTTCACTAATTACAACTGCAGTTGGTTTACCATAATGGACATGTTAGATGCAAAATAAATGCATGGTAACCATTCACAAAACATGTCAATTTAACAGTTAAAAGGACATGGTCATGGTATTCTTCATATAGATAGATTGATATTAACTCTTTGAAACTCTAAATTGAATTCATGCTTATATATCAATATATATGTTTTAATAAACGTGAGGATGCCTTGGAATTTCATAGCTGTCACGGTATTCTATGCTATCACATACTCAGAACTTGATGGATAAAACTCTCATAAGCTTCCTCCAAAGGCAGATCCTTACCATTTGAGCCAAAAGTGAATTTTCACCAACTGCTAGAAGTGCAGAGCACATAACACATGGGTGCACATTTACCACTCCCTTTATTATGTTATAAAAAATAAGGGAGCAGTATGTACACAGTGTAGTCCCTACAGTTATGCTTTGTAAAGAAACCAACCAAACAAAAGAGCTGTGGGAGAATGATACAAGACAAGGTGAATAGGACTTTTCATGCTATTTTAAAATTTCAGTGAAAAGCTTTATTTTATTTATATTTGTAGCTAAACTTTCCCTCAAACACAACAGTCTTGTGCTAATGCATGAAATCCAGAAAGTAAAACTGACCAGCCCAATTGCATTGTCCAAGACAAGTGGAAAAAGTAAACAAACTATGTCAATAATTAAAAGTATGTGTTTCTTTAACATCATTTTTAATGATCTAGGTTGTCATTATTAACACAAGTAAGGAGATATATAGAGACAATGTTCTTTTAAAGTTCACCCTTCAGATACAATTCAGTTAACTTGTCACTAAACAGATTGAACAGACTTTGGAACGATCTCTTATAAAGCAGGATCAGAATGGCTGAAGGATGCCTATCAGGTAGTATGCACAGTCAAGATGCTTTAGGGAGCTGATGCTTTGGCTCACTGAAGTAAATAAAAAAGACTTCTGTTGCCTTCAGTAGGCTTTGGATTGGGCCTTATGTGAAGCAAGACGCTATCGTATGACTGCCACAGAATATTGCAGCCATTGGCAAATTTCTGGGCGAGTATCACATATTATATCTACATGAAAAGAAAACCATCAGGAAGTTTTTTGTTTTGTTCCAAAGTGAGAAGCACACTATTAAATCAAACCTACTTTCTGACTAAAAGATAAAACTAGGACTTGATTCTCATCTCATTTGCGCTGTTACAGATCAGGAGTAACTCCGCCATAGTTAATGGAATTACACAAGGATAAAACCCAAAGTCAGTCAATCAGAAACAGGCACAAGTTGCTTCATTTTTTCTCCTCCTTTTCTTTATATAGTCAAGTTATGAGATACCATGTAGACCCAGGGCTGAAAAACTCAGGATTCGTCATGGACTTTTGCACACGATGCTTGTTTCTCTGTATAATCCACACATATGGAAGCTGGCATAGACACAAATGAAGCTGCATCGTGGTAGGTGGGCAGGCTGGCAGAAGGCACTTGAATAATACCAGCAAGTCAGCAGGGAGTCACCTCATCAATGCTACAGGGACATAAAATATCTTCAGATCTCCCCTTCGCGCCCCCCCCCACTTTGATTTACCTCCCCCTTATTTGTTCGAATAAATGAAACTGCAAATCAGAACATCAACACTTGAATAATATTTTATTTTAGAGGCTTTACAGTTAAATCACTCAAACATTGGCTAAAGAAGCACTGATGTTTTAGTTCCAGCTTCAGCACGGAAGTAAATTGTGTACTTGACTCTCACAGTCTTCCAAGATATAAAGCCATTTGACTGAGGTCATACTTAAGATAATATAACTCTCCTTGATGAGGTTCATTTACATATTTGTTTTCCTTGCCCGAGCCCATTTTTTGTGTAGATTTAGTGCAGTTGTTTACAGTGCCGGGATTTTTATGATCAAGGTCATACATGAGAATATTTACAATGCCAGGCATAAACATGACTCCTACTTAAGAAGCATATCCTGTTTCCAAATGAGATCCAAGTCCCACTTATAATGGCGTACATTTACAAAGCACTTAATAAATGTTTATTTTCAAACACAATTATAAACAATTATTGCATTGTTGCTCTAGTGTATCCCAGTCAACACTAGCATTGTAAGATATTCATTAGCCAATATACTCCTCTTGTAAAGGCAGATTGACCTTTCCTCTTTCACGGGTTTCTGCTTTTTCTACCAACTTTCAGAAGACAGCACCTTGCTTGCTATCACACTGTTTCACAAATTATCCTCCTAACTGGTTTTAAAAAATGCTAAAAATAATGATCTTTGTATTTCAAATCAACTAAGTTTATCAGGGTCACATCCCTGCTTCTGTCAATGATCTTCTACTGAGAATGATGGATTCTCCTTGGTACAGAGATTGTTCAAAACAAAAGCAATGCCATACTTGCATGTTCTCAGGAAAGTGACTGAGGGGGTTTTCTGGCCATGGCCCCTGCCCCTTTGTGTGTAATCCACAAATATCCTGGCAACAGGAGTCTCTTGTTGGGGGTGGGGGGAAATAACAATGGGGAGATATAACACATGCACTGTAATTACATGAGGAAGCCATTAATTATGTAGTTTCCAATATCCTCTAAAAGGGTTGCCCACCCCTAACTACATATTTATACATATTTACTTGTTAATCAATAAAGGAAAATGGCTACATTATTTTGATTAAAATAGCAACCCTACGTGTGGTAATAAAATCAAATTTGAGGAGTGGGGGAGGGGAAAGGCAGCTAACGGTGTCTGCTCTCCTCCAGCCTATGATATATGATATTTTCAGGCGGCTAGGAGAGCAGACACATTAAGAAAATAGTGCTAATGATATTAAAGTACTTTACAAGGCTTGTTACTAAGCGCTGACAAACCTGTCAAGTGTATAATGTAGGAGGCTATCGTAGCGTTCTCAGAAAACCATACCTCTACCCCATTTCAGTGCAATCTCCTAATAATGGAGCTGCTATAAATTCTAGCCAGCAATGGGACAGAGTCCTGGCTTCTCACCCCAATGTGAAGACATGATAAATATAAAAGAAAATGGCTGTCAGTTTTGGCGCCCGAACCTTATTACAAAGTCTTAATCTTACTGGCCTCAGCACCTTTTATCACCGCCTTGTTATGAGCTGATGGCTTTTTTATTTGCTGGGAGATGGAGGATGTGTCATTTGATGTCCTTTTATGTAGCCACTGCTCTGTCCTCTCATGAAAAAAAAAATCTTTTTTATATGTTTATTACAGTAACCGATTAAATGCAAGGCTCATGTTGTGTTTGGTCCAGGCACCTTCCTGGTAGATTTCAGCAGAGGCTAGGATTAGATAGCCTTATGCAGACTTATGAGGAACACAGGCACAATGGAGCATTGTTTTCATTTTCCTGCTCCTGGAGTGTCGGGTATCACTGTTATTATTATTTATTATTATTTATTGTTTTGTTTTCCTTATGGATTTTCCCCTCTTGCCAAGGTCAAGAGGAAACGGTATGTCCTGGCTCATACTCGGTCTACAAGTGTCAAGCTGTGAAGATGATGGCCCAGTAAACAAAGTTCGTCTCAAATCTCAGCTCAGGTTCAATCAGTTTGAACTTTAAGATGAGCTATCTCGCAATTATCCAAATATTATTCCTAAACCTCACAGCTGACTTCCTGTCTTCTTCATTTATGGCAAACAAAAGGCTGAACTCCACTTGAAACAATGACCCTGTCAGAACCTTTATCCTCCCCACCCACAACTCCAGCAAAGTGCCCACATCAGGTACTTATCTAAAGAGAGTGATGGGTTCCTTTCAAGCCGTGGTCAGAGACTCCATTGCTTGTTCTTAACCTCAGTTTGAAGAAAGCGTGGCCTACTCTGTTGATGTGGGGAAGTCCCTCTGCTCCTGTTTTGTCTGCCAGATGGCGATCAGCCACTGAGGCGGGATTAACCAATTAGCAGAATACCCCATTCGGTAAGAGTCCTGATGGTTAACCAAGGACAAGATCCAAATCAGGATATCACCATCCAAAGGCAGCAGCTAAATCAGGGAAGGAAAAGTGGGGCTTCGCTCCAGGTGAGCCAAGCATGAGCTGTGCTAAGCTTGCTTCACCTGGGAGCTCCTCAGGGCCCTGTTGTGCAAAGTACCGCCTTGGCAGTTGACGCTACTCTGCTCTCCACAAGATTGCTCAGTATCTTAGCTCATAAGAATATTTACCTGCTCCCTTTCATCTGAGTAGCTCAAACCACATCTTCCCTCCCTTCCTTTCTTATTTCCCACCAAGGCTCCATGGCTTATAACAAGAAAAGCAAGGTGTACATGAAAGGGGGGAAAATAAACCTAATTTTAGTTTAAAAGAGAAGGAAAAGTCATGGCTCACAGTACTTCAATGAATATTAAGTTGTTTGTCACCTAAATACTCTTTCTATTACAGCAAAATGGTTCACTTGATAAGAAGTAACTAATGTTTAAAATCATCTGAAAATCCTCAGTTTCCAAACCACTGCTGCCAAATTTGTAAGGACATCCAGGGCAGAGTCTTGTTCAGTCACAGACTGGCTGGTCTAAGGTGAAAAATCCCTATAAGCTGCAGTTTGGATCACAGAAATGATCCTGTGAGAAGCAGCCTGAAGTGTGTGTGTGAGGGAGAGGGGGACAAATTCCACTCTCAGGTAAACTGGTGTAAATGCAGAATCACTCTTCAGCTTTCAATGGTGTTATTTCAGATTAATATCTGTGTCCCCAAGACAGAATTTGGTCTAGAGTTTTCAAAGCAAAAGTATAAGGGTCCGGTCAATCTGATGATTAAACTGGAGGAATAATAAGGAAGAAACAAAGATGGGTAGATGATAGGTGAGTGCTCATGCACATGAGTCTAATATCCATGGCAAAGATGGATCCCATAAAATATTATTATGTATATTTCACTGGTACCTAGAGGCTGCAACTGAGATTGGGGCCCCATTGTGCCAGAAACTGTACACATAGTTGGAGAAAGTTCCCCCGCAAAGAATTTGCAAATGTAATAGACATGACAAACCAAAAGGTGGCGGGAAAGGGAGGAGAAACAGAGGCACAGAGAGTTGAAGTGACATGACCAACATCATACAGCAGGTCAGTGGCAGAGTTGGGAACAAAACCCAGGTCTTTTGAGTCACAGTCCCGTGCCTCATCCACTGGACTATGCTGCCTACCCAAGAGATGCCCTCTTTCCATGTATATCAGTAGCCCAACAACTCTGACGCAGAGAACTTGGGGTTAAAATACCCCTTCTGCATCCTTACAGTTCCTGGACTGTGAACTTGTCGTACTTCTTTGAAACAGTGTTTGCACTTTAACAGAAGCCTTCAGGATGAGTGGGCTCTGGAACAGCCCCGAGTGTGATTATTACTGTAATAAGGCACTCATGGCTTGCTACAGCACAAGGGGGAAAAAAAAACCCTGATGAAAAACTCAATAGGATGGGAAAGGCAAATTGCTTTACTGGAGATTTAATTAAAAAGGGAACAGACCTCCCCATTTAAAGGTTGGTTTGCACCCCTTAAATTACAATAAGAATTCACGGCTGAAATCAACACACAATGCATGTTAATAAGAGAACGCAGTAAGCTGTGGGTCTGATCTGGACATTCTCAGTCCCAGCTAACATAATCCCAGAACAAACTAACCATTCCTTGACAGCCCATCTCCCACTAGCTACCTGACTGCTCGTTAGGGCTAGCACTTGTCTGGGTTGAGGCTGGCTAGTGTTTTAATGTATGAAGGTAGACTGGCTTGTGTGAAACATATAAAATGTGGATAAAGCCTCCCCCCCCATATGTATAGGTAGATATATAGAGAGATATCTATATCTGTTTTCTTCTTTTTGCTTCTGGAGCTCGGTGGATGCGTTATCTCCCACGGGAGAGTTTGATGAAGGTTATCCATTGTCACCCAGTGTTATACTGGGATGTCAGGACATCATGAATAAACGGTTTACATGAGATGCTGCCTCTAAGTGCATCCTCAGAAAACTGCCATTGCCCTTTGCTGAGGAAGTTAACATCATAAAGTGAAGGCTGCCTCCGACCAAATGGGAATGACATTGCAGATTAAGGGCTCTTTAAATTATGCATTTAGTTCAGACTCCTGGGGAGACAGTGTATGAGATAAAGCTAGCAGACTTACTGTGCTATGTGCCTGTGGAAGCAAAAAGATTTTTTTTTTTTTTTTTTTGGGAGAAAAACTTCTGTAGAGGTAAAAAAAAAAAAAGCTACGTTTTTTTTTTAAATGCACGTTTTATTCAAGCGAGGGACAGAGGCAGGTGAAAAAAGGAGAAAGGGAGAGAATTTCCTGGTGGGTGGGTGGTTTTAGTGCAACAGTCTCGGTTTCAGGAATTTTAGTTATACAAAAGTCCCTATTATCTAAATCAGGGTGCTGTTCCCCCAGCATCTGCAACATTTGTCTGCAACCTTGATTATCCCAACTCATGCAGCAGCCCCCAGGACACTCCGGTACTCAATGCAGCACTGCGTTTTGTACCTGCCCACCTGGGTAGAGCTAGAAGTTATTTGTCCCTTGGTTTGCATGTAGCCCTGTAACCTGTACCTTCACAGCTTAAATTGCGAATTCATGTTGCTTAAAAGTGCCATAACATCATAAGTGGGACAGTTTTATGACAGCTCTGAATTACCAGACAATACTGACACATGCCGCGTGCACTTACTTTGCCTACCAGTTATGGCTGTATTTATCTGTCCATATGTCACTCTGTGTCTAATGCATCTATTTACCAAGTTGAGATGGTGCTTATGGAACTGAGGACTTTTAGTGCATTGTTAGAATAATAATAATAATTAATAATAATAAAGCCCAACTTGTTCCTTTGCTCATTTATTTTGTGAGTTTTGTATCCTTTCCAGTTCTTGCTTATGTTTGTAAGATGCGTTTTCTGGAAATACTGCCTTCCATATGAAATTCTGAAAGGGTCTAATTTACTGATGTTACACCACGACACATGAGCTCACACAAGTTATCTATAGGTGAATTCTTAAGACTAGCGGTAATCAAGTTGGTATGCAGAGAAGAAACTTATTGACCATTGTAAGAAGTCAAGCTGAACCTTCATTGGGGGACTGGAGTTCTGTCTACGTTATTTTTTCCACCCTATGGACTCAGTCCTGAGCCCTGCTATTGTCCCTTGTGTGGCCCAATGACATCTGGCTGAAATAGTCAGAATGTGATCCCCCCAGTGCCAGGTGGCACACACATGACCCTATGCCACATCTGCAAGCTCCAGCATACAGGGAATACAGGAGGCAGAAGAGGGTGTGAGTATGAGTGTACAATCCCAAGGGGCATTGCAGCCCGGGCATAGTTTACAACAGCTCTGAGGCTGCTCTGAACTGTGCTGCCAGAATTGGTGAGTTACAACCAACTCTTTTGTAGCTCCCTGACTTCTGCTGAACCCAATAGAGACTCGGTGCAGGAGAGGATTCAGGCCTCTGTCTGTGCTCTGCAGAACAGAATTGTAACTAGACGTTTCTGTGAGAGGGGCTCTTCTATCTGTATTTCTAAAGAGGGCAAGAAGTGGAAGTGTCAGAAGAATCTCATAAGGTAATCAATTTTGCAGAATCAAGAGGTTTGTATGTGTTCTGGCCTTACACCCAGATGTTTAATGGGCAAACCAGCACTCACTTCTAACACATTATACATGTTTTCCATGTTACCCTTAAATCTTTATGGCCAAAATTAATGACAATCTTGCATTTACATAACATCATCCATCCAAATATATCCCAAATTGCTCTACCACAAATTTGTTAACAGACTGAGCACAGTAAGGTCCAAATCCTTCATGAGTTTTACCAGAGTAAGAACTGCAAGATGTAGCCCTGCTTATGCCTCTGAGAAATCACTTTACACAACACAGGAGTGGACTGCAGAAGAAGCTGCTTAACAGAGCACAGAAACACTGCACCATAATTGAGCACCAGATGTGAAGTTTACCTTCTCCAACTGAAATCACAAGAGAAATGTAGGTTTTAAAAATCTGGTTTTAAAAATATTTGACTTGAGGCAAGTAGTCGAAGTCAAAATCTTTCCTTTGTGAAAATTTCCAGGGAATAGTCAATGATCACAAGTGGTCAGGACTTTCTCTCTCATTCAGAAACTGGTATCCTCAACAACACAAAACCCATTACTAGCGTTCTTGGGTGAAGATTCGGTACCGATTCTGAAGAATGCCACTTCTTAAATCTGGTATCCCTATCACCTGCAACCCTATTGAATTTTTGAATTTTCATTAGAGAAGGTCTCTCATCCAGACCAAACTTCGCAAAAAAGCTCAGAAAAAGATAAAAAGAGGAACAAAAAAAACCTCAAAAAACAAAACCCAAGTAACATCCCTATTCATCAACAAGGAGAAATCCTTGGCTTATTTTCCTCCCCGCTAGACACACAGGAAAATTATTCCTTCAAGGAGGAAGAAGAAGAGAATTTGCAGAATTTCCCTTAATCAGTACTTGCAGCATATCATCAACCTTATCACCTCAGTGATAATAGCTGTTTGACAAGTAGGAATAAAAACAATATTCTTCTGAAAATGAGGCCACAATCTGGTTTTAAAAAATTGCCTGATGTAAGGTGTCTTTTAATTTAATTTGATTCTAGGATAACAGCTGGCCCAAAAATGTCTTCTGCAAGTCAAGCACAGTATTTCAATCTGTCATCTTCTATTGACCTAACATGGAAATATAGTGTGCTGTACTTTCATCAAGCTTGCAAGGATGGTATAAAAGTTGATAATTCAAGAGCAATATTTAAAAAAAAATATAATCGACTTGCTCTTTGTTCTCTCACATGCAGAATGGAAGATTCACCCAAAGCGAAGGACCTTCATTGAGCCCTGCTCTGTACTGCGTTCTTTGGGGGAGCATGAATGGATTATCCATCGAAATGGGGTAGGCTCTAATGGCCTAACTTCTGTGCCTGAAGGTTGAGTGTTGAATTCATCCTCTAGCGAGTCGGTATTTGGGCAGAGAACAGTATGAGTTTATTTTACCTGGACAGAGATAATTATATCACCATGTATGCTAATAGAGTCTACAGCCTTGCTTGTTTTTTTGATAGATCAAAGTTACTTCAACAATTGTGGCATCTGATGAAACAGTATATCAAAACATTTACATACCCAGTAGCTTCACTTATCTCCATAGACGTGGACTGTTTTGCCAGTATGACTTTAGTGGCTTATTCAACTACTCAAAGTAAGATACGTGCAATGACACCAATTGCACAGTATAAATTTGAAAACAAGCTTATCTGCGTTATATTTAAGTGCATATCTTCATTCAAATTTAAAATGAAACGTCTCAGCTATTCCATTTCAATAAGACACATTTAATAATGCAATAATATTGTTGTAATAAACTTTAAAACTTCATTTGCAACCATTCTCCTACCTGATTACTACAAAACACTTTTCATACTAAATATTGACAGTTAAGTAAGGAGTAACATAGTTATTTCACTTTAGTTATTATAGTTGATTTCAATACTGAAAAATATGTGCTATGTTAGCTAGTTTTGATTTAATTAATAGGTCACATGGTTTCTGATCTCTGATTGGTAGAGTAACTTTTAGACTTTAGCTACCAGTACAATATTCCTATATTTATGAACTAAAAAATGGCTTTCCATGAATCTTCTCCAATATTTGCTAAAATTGTATTGTGTCTGTGAACTTTCCTGACAGTAAACTTATTAGCCAGATGCAAAAGAGGTGCAAATACAGTCCAAAGCAAACTAATTTAAAAATGAAATGAATATTCACAAACTATTTTTTTCAGTATTCATCTAGATCTAGATATGGATTAATGAATGGGGAGTGCCATTACTTTATTGCCTAAACAACTTCCTTATCCTTAGAAACCTGCAGCCATGACTGCATCCTAAAACACATTTGATTCTATATAGACTCTGATGTAATTGTAAGGAACAAAGTGTTAGCTTAGCTCAGTGGAGCAATCATTGATTTCTAATTTCAAAAAATGAGTGGTCAATAGTCTGGTCTTTAGCTGGAAAAGCAGATGACCTGGTAAATTGCATGAGGGCTTCTTCACTATAACTACAATTGGACCAACTCTGTCCAATTAACAGATACCACAATTGGTGATGGGAGAATATCCACAAGGTTGGGGTTTCATTTCAGTTCATATAAGTAATGCAGCCAACAGTTTAGATGCTTATCTGTACTTCAGTGGTAAAGAAATAAGATTGGGATTTTCACAAGTATTGGTATCCTTGTAAAATTCCGTGTATTTCCTGAGCGAGTTGGAATTTGTTTTATAGCTTGCCTACTTCCCATGGTCAGCTTGACTTCCCAGCCTTCTATATAGTTTGACCTACCTGCCATTCCTCCATCAACTCTGTTGGAGCCCATTCTATTCTTGTTGAAGTGAATGGGAGTTTTGCCATTGACTTCCATGCTGTCAACTGGATTGGGGGTCTTAGTGTTTGGCTATCCCCTCTGAGATCTCGATAAAAAGAAGGGACCCTCATCCATCATTGAATAGAAGGGGGTCAGCTGCCTCTATGGTAATACCCTCCTTTCCTGGACTGCATATGAAGACCTTTATGGAGAGTGGACTTGATGGACATCATCTCCCGTAGAAGTCTGTGGGGATTCACTAATCATAAACCCCAACTCAGCAATGTATTTAAGCTTGTGCCTATTACTCCCATTGACTTCAATGGGATACTGCTCACATTCTTAAAGCTAGGCACATGTTTAAATACCTTAGGGTTAATATTTCTACATCTGGACAAAACCAGTATGGAAATGTGCAAAGATTTAAACAAACAGCCGCTACTTAAGTTGACTGAACTGTTTCAGTACTTTAGGTATGGGCTTTCTGTGATTGGAGGTGAAGATTTAAGTCAGTATTTAATTGTTGTTTGTAGTTATTTGTCCATCACTATTATTTATTTGTTTGTTTGTTTTATTAAACAGAATACCTGAATAGTAGCAA
The DNA here is from genome assembly GCF_013100865.1 of Trachemys scripta elegans. Lineage (NCBI taxonomy): Eukaryota > Metazoa > Chordata > Testudines > Emydidae > Trachemys > Trachemys scripta. Next base: position 75,024,286 of record NC_048307.1, on the reverse strand, counting down.
TGAAGGTTCTCGGTGTCTGGGCATCATTCTGAATACAGAGAAATCTATATTTAGAGAAGACCATAGGGATTTGCAAAAAAATTGTTGCTTAATTGCTTGGAGGTCTTGTAATAATGGTGATACCAACTACGCTCCATCTATAGCTGGGATTTCCAAAGTGTCTATTCATCTTGGTTTGTAAGTGTCATTCATCATTATTAGTTATTTATTATGGTTGTGCCTAATGTCCAGGGAAGTTCTAGGCTCAATTGTGGCAGGTACTGCACAAATACATAATAAAAGAGTTCCTGTTCTAAAGTCCTTCCAGTCTAAAGAGACAAGACAGCAGTGGATGGGAGAGGACAGAGCCACAGAGAGATGAAGTGACTTGCTCAATAGGTCAAGGGCTGAATCAAGAAGCTGTTCTGAGTCCGCAACCAGAGCCCTCTTGTCACACTGCCTGCCACCCAAATAGATTAAAGGAAGACTAATAAAGATCAACCAACACTTAGTTGATTCCCAACATTTTATTATTCAATAAAACCGCAATACTGTACAAACAGGGCACATTGGTTCACACCATTTTCACATGCAGGTCTGAAGCTAAAAACATTGAAATGCATTCAAACCACTGTAATGCAACAGGGTACTTCGTTCATTCATTCACATTTGATTATCTAAAAGAGTCCAGGAGGAAGAACTGCTTTTGTGCAGATTTTGTGAGCATTATAGCCAACAGGTCTTTAATCATTAATTGTCCCCTGTATTTCTAAACTGTGTTATAGTAGAGCAAATGTTGCCAGAGTATTTGAATAGTCCATTTCTTCCTGGGGTGATACTTTGCAACGCTCACTCTGAATTACCCTGAAATTTCTTCTATTTCACTATCTTTTTTTTTTTCATCTGCTGATTCATGTCTGTTTTTAGCCAGCATGCTGCAGTTTTTTATTCTGATCAATAGTTTCAGTGTTGTGAGTGGCAGTTTCACCAGCATGACAGCATGTCTCCAATATAACATTGGACCCATGTATGTGATCTCTGGTCATGAGAGAGAGATGATCACTGAATATAGGTGACTTGCAACTTAAAACCCTTTGGGGATATTTTAGAGGGGTCTTTTAGGACAGTGGTCACCTAATAGGTATAACCTCTAGTACCGGTTCCAGAATGGCAGCATTTCCAGCTCTATAGCTTGTAACATTCTGAGTAATGTTCTACATCTCATGCAATTCAGCTTCCTTTCCCCCCCTCCAGCTAGCTCTGGCCCCTTGGTTGTTTGTGTGGTGTCACTATGAATGTGCTTGGAGCAGAGTTATATGGCATCATTTGGAGAAACATTGCGTTAATAACCAGAGTTCAAGGGCAAAGGATATAAACGGAGCAAATTACAAGTCTGACCAGATATATGGCTTTTGCTAAAAGGGATACTGGCTGCTACTTTATTTACTGGGTGCTGGCGCACTTGCAAAAGTGAACACATTTTTAAACCTCTACATTGTTGGTTAGGAAAACAATGCAAATTTACAGAATAGAAAAAGGGATGGAGAAAGGAACAGAGATTTTCTGTTTCCTAAAATTTACAATACCCCAAATATCAAGTGGGAGCGTATGCCTTTCTGTATCTATTCTCAAGCACGTCCACCCTGTGCAGAATCTAAATTCATCTTCTGTCTGGGATTTGGTATTATTAACACAGACGTTAACAACAAAATAATATAAAGTTCAGCTCAACCATTCTCCCCAACCTTAGCTGCAACTAGATTCCTCTTTTGGACAACTCAGCCCACACCTAGATCCTCTCTCTTCAGAAAGACACTCCAATCTCCCTTACTTCAGGGTTGGATAATGAGCCACCTGCCTCAGTGAGACAGCAGAATACATTTAACATTCCTAGAAGGATCAAAGCCTGCTAACAGGATGGAGTATTTCAGGCAGACGCTGCCAGCTTGTAACAGGGTGGGATTATTTTATTTCACAGCCCATAATTTCATTACCATTATTGGGCATGGTAACAGCATAGTGGAACACTTTATTATTCTGATCTTTTGAGACTTCAGAGCACCATGGATTTTATATTATTTCGGTTTTTTAAAGTTGCATTGTTTGGGGGTTTTGTAAAGTACAAGTGAAACTATAGAAAACAATCTATTTTTGATTATTCTCAGACACGTATATTAGGGCTAGTCAGTGGACAAAACACTGGATAATACAAAATGTGGAGAACAATCGGAAGTGGCAGAAAGATGTTCAAAACAAGGTCTGTTCTGTCTCAATTTCTGTGCTTCTCTGGATTTTCTCATGGTTATATTCTGCAAATGTTGTTTTTACCGCATGCTTTACAAATTTGCAAAAAAATCAATTTCTGAAATGAATTTTCTGAAAACATCTGTTCTCATCCTTTGTCAGAGAGCCACCGAGAATATTGAATATAGCAAATTGCCCATGATCTCTGGATTCACATAAGCTCTGAAAATATTAATAAAGGTTTATTCTTGTGTCATAAATGTTTTATGATGCAAAGGGGGATGCAACATGCATCTTTTGTGGAAAAAAGAAAATTGACAAGTATCAGTTGTATTTCATATAATTGCCCTGAAAATATTCTAGATTTTCATTCCTTCTCTACACTTGTTGAAGTTTATGGGCTAGATCCTCATCTGCTGAGGATCTGGACCTATATTTTCCCACAAAAAATGTTGTTTCTTATCATTCTAATATAATGTCAAATAATGGATGTGGTGATAAGCACATATGAGTCAGATTTAGAAAAATAACAACGGACATAATTTTCCCACAGCACAATTTAATTCAGAGGTTTTTATCTTATTGTATGGATCATAAACTACAACTAGGATCAATAGAGTTGTTTTATAACCAACATAAGCATCTGGTTCCTTGGGTTTTCTCTGACTGTGACCTGATTCCACTGATGGTATAAGCCAGTGTTGGTTTTGAAGTGGAATAATTCAGTTTTGTGGAACACTAAGCTTATCCAGTTTCCTATACAGCATATTTTTTTCTCCCACTGGGATATAATAGAAACTAATCTTCAAAATCTAAACATTCCAAGTCAAGTCCTTTTGTTAAGTCATTTTATTCATTTCATTTGGTCCCGTTACAGCTCCGAGACCACTTGTATTTACATATACGGAGAACCCTGCTGCTCAGAACTCTCCACTCACAAGACAGGGCAATTAATCATTCCCAAATCCTCCTGCCGTGCACTCAATGACTCCGACAGCCAGCGTAGCCAATCAGAAAGTGCAGGTGGGACTCAGACCTGCAGGAAAGCTTTGCACCCTGACCCAGTACCAGTGTGCTCGCTTCCCTTTCAGTCTTATCACTGTGTAAGAATAACACCATTAACAGTGTCCTTGTAATCAACTAACCGTACTAAATTCAGAAATGGACAGGTATGTGCGTTGTGATTTCTTTCAAAAATTCGAGAGCAGCGAGAGAGCTGAAAATGTAACTCACAATAGACATGGGCCAAAGGATTCCCTCCTACCGTTTCCATTTGTGAGTGAAATATGGTTCATTGGGCTTGAACCTACATTCCTTCTGCATCCGCACACCATTTCAAAGCCAATTAGATATTTTTGGGTAGCAATAGTACAGCATAAGGCCCAGGTTAATTGTTTGTCTGAGCCAAAGTTTTCAGATTTGGGTGACTAGAATTTGGCACCTGAGTAAGTAGCCTGATTTTCCTCACACATTGACTTCATCGCCCATTGAAGGAAATGAGGGAAATAGGTGACATGCAGATGCTAGACATAATATACACTGCTTGTCTTTCTATTTGTTTTCTTTCTTCTATTGAACAGTTCACTTTTATGCACCATCCTTGCTCCTCCTTCTTTATTTCAAAACTTCTTTTCTTGAGTAATTAGAGCGGGTCTCCAGGTCATTTCAAATGCTGCCATTTTGTTTTCTATCCCATGCAGTGCTCAGGTCATAGGGTGGCTTGTTCCTGAAGGGCTGGAGGGCCTGAGGCCAGCCAACCCTGATTACTGAAGAAGCACATCTGGGTAGGGATCTGGTGATTTCCCTATAAAGAGCAGCAGGCAGCTGCAGTGAAGAGGTGATGCTCAGGGAGATCAGAGACTGCTAAGAGTGAGCAGCTCCAGTAGAGAGGCCTGGAATTTAGAGCTAAGATTCCCACTAGGCAGGGACTGGGGGTAGCCTGCCAATGCAGGAAAGGCCCCAGGCAGAAAGGCCTGGGAGTAGGAAGAGAAACTTTTGTTTTGTGTGGGATTTGGTTGGACTTTAATTTGGGACTTGAAGTTTTATTTTAGGTTTATTATTTATGTTGTTAAACCCAGAACCCACAAAAAAGCCTATGGGTGAAATTTACTGAGCAGTCCAAGAGGGGAAACGGAGTTGAGGGGCCACTTGTGGGGCTTCTCGGAGGCCACCCGGAGTGCTGGGTGGTGGCCACACCTTCACAGATCACCATTAAAAACTCGTTTTCCCCCCCACATAAAAGATCCAGTCTAATGGACAGTGAAGTCAAAGGAAGGCACTCATTGACACAAATGGGCATTGGATTAGGCCAATCGTAGTTAAATTTGCTATTGTAGTTGCCACAGTCTTTTGTCTAAAAACGGGAACACTGAAAATAGCATAATAAAAGCAAGCACCGAGGGGCACGGAATGCCAGCGTTTATAACAGCACCCAGAGCATTAATTTGCCATAAGTGCAACTTCCTGATAAATCTGCGATCACACTTGCCGAGACAATCCACCTCTTCCCTCCAGACTTTAGAGCATTATTTTCTTGTACTAGATTTTTCTTTTTCAGTGTTAATTTATAGCCCAGACCCTTTCTTGTCAGGGGTTTATATAACTCTATCATAAAATGTGCTGCAGAATGAATTTGCCAAGCCATGAAGTGGTTGGGTTTGCCTATATTTCTGAAGACCATGTCAGTCAGTTTTAATTTGCACAATGGCAAAATGAGTTATTTTGTACTTATGCAAATTGAAAATGTCTTTAAAAAAAAAGAGGCGTGATCCTAGAGATCTCTTTGGTAGATTTTTATGCTGTAATCATTTCTGGCACTTTGGGGGAAAAAATGACTGAGATATCAAATGTTGCTAGATGGCTTGTAATTACTTTGCAAAGAAATTTCAGAAGTATACACCTTAAAAACTCATCACTGTTGTAGTTTAAAGAGATGCTCCAGTCTGCTGGGTAAGTAATATGCACTGTTCCATGAAGAAGCAATCTTGAGAAGTTTTTGAGTTCCACTGCTACTGTATCCTAGAGAGAGAAAAAAAAAAAAAAAAAAAAAACACCTAAACCAAGAAAATGTCAAGGATATGCAGCCTGAACAGAGAGAAACCATATTGTTCTGCATTCCCTTTCTCCTTTCCAGGAAAGACAGTCATCACATCTCTGTACTGTCCTTGCTCGTACCAACAGATTGCTGTTTTCCTACACAGAAATAAAGGGACACTGTGAACCCGATTGTGACAAGTTTCACAAAGCATATGCATCATTTGAAAAAGAAGCCGATCAAGTTTATACTCTGCACTCTCCTACTTATGGGCTTGACTGTGCATCCTTACTCAGGTGAGCGAACATTGGCTCACACAACTTGGCCTATTGATTTCAGTTGGACAACTCTTGTAACTGTTCATCAGCACAGATAAGGATTGCCCAATCTAGCCCTGCATATTTACCCAGTTCAAATGAGCAGATCCAAAGGTGGGACCATTTTAAGACTCCAAAGTACAGTGTACATCTTAAAAAGTCTATAAAAATATGTTTTTAAAATCTTACTGCCTAACATAGCTTCCCCCATCCCTCCTTTTCTTCTATTGGTTCTGATAGCGCTTTCTGAACCAGATCTAAAGCCCACTGAAAGCAATGTGGGGGGTCTTTCCACTGCCCTCAGTGGGATTTGGGTCAGGACCCAAGTAGGCTAAAAAGCTTTAAAATGCTGTTTGAAATATAGTCTGTTTTAATTGGGGTAAATGCATGCAAAGCTTGGAGTGGACAACGGACAGGTGAAATAAGTAAATTAATTACACTGAATTAAATGCACTGATATCTGTATAGATAGAGAGAAGAAGCTGCAGTCCTTCAAGTAAATAACAGCTTGGCTCTCTTTGAGCTGAACCCCAAAACATGTGCAAATGACTGCCACAAGAAGCCAGGAAACTATAGAGATATAGCGCTAGGTTGACCCAGCACATCCACAGCTGACTATATAAAGTGCTGATGCCAAGGATCACAAGTAATGTAAGTGGAGGAAGTGCTGGAAGCTGATTGGTAGGGGTGATGTTTTTGTTAAAATAGTCTAACCATCTCTCCTGACCTGTATGCCCGCTTGAGAACACTGCTCCACGCTCTGCAGAGTATGAACTCCTTAGGCTCTGGACGAGAAAGGATCCGAGAGCAAGAGTTGACCGATACAGTTCCATTCCCGGCCATGACTTTTAGGGTGAATGTCTGATTTGAAACCAGGATGGGTCCCTGTGTAACTATTTTTCCAAGAAGGATTTTTACAAAGTAACAAACAGTTCCATAGCTAAAGCGTCCCTAGGCTATTACTGACACCAAGCAAAAGAAGGATCTCGAAGTGATGGCACGCACATTCTGAGTCAAACTGGAAATCTGGGGAATTTGGCCCACTTCATCCTTACCTCCTGTTCTTGTGCTTTTACAGTATACAAGCACGTGGACAAAATGAAAACTGCTACAGTTACCAGCTCAGAGTCCTGCCAGCCTTTTTGTATAGAGATGACTAACTGTTTCTTTTTTTTAAAAAAAGGCTTTTTTTTTTTTTTTGGCATCACATTTGCTTAATCTCTAGCCTCCAAATCATAAATCATTCAACAAGATAGTAGTGACTCCAGCCTTTGAGTGTCACTTTGTTAAATACCCAAACTGGTACAACCAAAAAAGGAAGAGAAATTAACATTTGAACCATATTGTTTCTGAAAGGCTGGGAGAGCCATTTTGGGTTTCAACGCTGTTTTAAAAACGTAATTCCTGGACTAAGAAGAATTAGCTCTGAACTCAGTCACCCCGGTTCAATCTTGCTGTAGAACTGTTCTGTATAGTCTGACTGTTTTTAAGCATCCCTACATTTTAAATTTCTGGTGGAAGCAAATTTCTTGTTACAATACATAATTGTGCATGCAAAGTCTTGCCCTCCACTAATTATTCATCTTTTCCCTGATAGATAGATAATCAATCAATCAATACTCGCCCCAAACGCTGCAGTAAATTGAATTTGGTGCTATTAATCCAAAATTCTGAAGTATAATTTAATACTTGTTTTTAAGGGATGCTGCCAACTTGAAATATAGTCAATTAAAAAAGAAATGTTAAGAGTACTTTCAAGTGCTACACCTAACTCTGAGTCCTGCCAATTTTTTACAGATTTGCAATCACATTTTCCTATTTTTAAAAATGTTTTTCCCTCCCTGGTTGCTGTGCAAAAGACCCACAGACACAAGGGGAAATGATGAACTAACTAACTATAAAGGGAAACAGTGAAACTGACTATACACAGCACAAAGCAAACTGGAAAAATAGATTTCTCCTCCCCCCTAGTTCCCTTGAGTTATAAAAAATTTAATTGTTACTCATAATCATAGTAGGTTTAAACAAAATTAGAGAGAGGTGTGATTTTGTTTTTTGTTTCCTTTAAAAACATCATATTTTTCAAGACACTAACTCAAAGTACTACTTTCTTCTTCAATCCTGGAGTTGATTGTGACACAGAACTGGTAATTTAGGGTACAACATTTCTTCCATTGAAGTCAGTGGCAGAACTGCCACTGATTCCCCAAGTGAGGACCAAGTTTTTTGTAGAAGTAAGAACAGCAGCAATAGAAGTGATAACAGTTTGCCCTGACTATAACAAAGATTGTCAAGCCTTTTGAGAAGGTGAGTATTATCATCTCCATTTTACGGACAGGAAAACTGAAGTGTATAGTAAAAGTCCTTAGCTCATTTTAAGTCAGAGCCAGGATCTAAGCCAACTCCGGAGCAAGAAGCAGCGACAATAAAACTTCTGACTCTTCCTTGTTCTGACCACAAACCATTCTAGTTCCTTAAAACCAATTCCCATCCATGTAAAACTCACAATCTCAGCTTTCTCTCAAAATTTGATGTTTTTGACATCCTTGGGGAGATGAAGGGAATCATGTGAGCAGACAAATTCTTGCTGATCACCAAATTGGAACTGAAGTTTCTCTCTCCTTTCCCCCTGTGTGGCTGACTGTGCTGCATTTCTGTCTCATGCCGTACACTTTTCCTTCCGAGATAGATGATCTGTTCTTCGGCTAGACACCCTGACCTTTTATGGGTGTTATTCATCGATCTCCATCCAGGCTCTTGCTTCTGCGGAGGTGCCTGCCATTGGCACCATGGGAAAATTCAATTTTCACCTCCAACCATAGGGGATGGCAGGCCTCCTCCACAGTTAAGGGGATGGTTGTTATTATTTTACTTTTATTAAGAAAGCCCCATCTCCTGCTTTCCAGTCAATGTTTTCAGTGTAACTGGCTGTAATTGTTGGCCAGATATTGAGCCTTCTTGGTGCTTCGACATAGTGTGTTGCTGTGAAGTGTCTTCCCCATACTTCTGAGACAGATGGGTAATAATACTATACATTAATACCTCCACATTGGTTTATGTGTGTTTGACCATCACGCTATCATAATTATTTTTCCTCAGTAAAAGCTATTAGAGATCTATTTGGTAGGTTTTACGATCAATAGCTCCTGTGATATTTGTGTAGCAGGCACAGAATAATCAATTGAAGGTCATATAAAGTAAATTACCATCCTCCTGTAATGATTCTTTTTTCTAGATGAGAATGGGTTTTATTATTTCATCAGGAGAGCCCTCACGATGCATGCTCTTTTTTTTTTTTTTTGTTAGAAAGAAAGAGAGAGAGATAAATGTTGTGGGTATATTTTGAAACATGGTATTAATATCTATTACCTGAATTTATATTATCGGGTTATTGAATTAGTGGATGCCAAAGCTTGGAATAATTGTATGTGATTGGTGACACGACTAATAGCCAGTTGTGAGGAAATAGAAGATGTGGCTGGTATGTTGTAGGAGGTAACTTTGCCAAACCCCCTGCCTGTGGATTTAGTGTTGGCATACAGTGCCACTCTGACAGCTCTGGAGATTGGAGGCCTCTGTTTAGACACAGGACTTACCATGTGGAGTGTAGTAACATAAACTTTCCCCATTCACTTCCATCCATGTGCCTCTTCCATGACCTGGAGCGGCCCCCTCTACATGTAAAACAGTAGCTCAGGCTCCTTCAGTCCTTAGCTTCTCCACTCAGAGTGCTAATTGGTGCCAGCTCTGATGGTGGGATTTGTAATGTGGCGGGTGTCTGTCCACCAAGAACTGAACTAAGAACCACTAACTCATTTCACACAGGCCACCAACTAGACATCAGCTGGCACTAACAACTCTCAGCAGCTAGCAAAGCAGGTAATATTTGGACAAATTTTATAGACGTGAACAGCTTATTGACTAGCCATTCCTCTGAGCCATCCAGTGCCATGAGCTATGTAGGGCAGGCTCAATACGGTTATTCACTGCTTTATTAGATCATACGGAACAGTTCCTAAAGATGACTAGAAGAATACAGCCGCCATTTGCTTTCTTAAACATGCAAGCAGGCCTATTCACTTCACACACAGCACTAGCAATGCTTCATTCTGACTGACATTAATTCCTTTGATATTAAGACTTAAAGTACAAATACAGCTTGCAAACATGCTTTCAATAATCATTTGCTGTGGTCTATGTCACTATGAAATAGTGATACTTTTAGTTTGATTTCTGTACCTTTAAATTGCTAAGGCCACTGTCAGTCTGCAGAGATAGCAGCCATTTTGTTCTCAGAGTTGTTGCAGACTATTACAGAGCAGCTATACACTTTCTCATGGAGAGTATTTTTTTTCTTTCCTTCTATTGTTTTCCTCAACCTAAAATAAAAATCATGTTAAACTGAAAGTATGTTCTCGTTATGTATAGAAAAAGTTATATTTTTCTATTATATGTATTATGGTAGCACCTAGAGGTCATAGATGACATCATGGCCCCAATGCCCTAGGCCAGGGGTGGCCAACTTGTGACTCCGGAGCCACATGCGGCTCTTCAGAAGTTAATATGCGGCTCCTTGTATAGGCACCGACTCCGGGCTGGAGCTACGGGTAGCCAACTTTCCAATGTGCCGGGGGGTGCTCACTGCTCAACCCCTGGTTCTGCCGCAGGTCTTGCCCCCACACCACCCCTTTCCGCCCCCTCCCCCGAGCCTGCCATACCCTCACTCCTCCCCCTGCAGCCCGCAGCCTCCTGCACACCACAAAACAGCTGATCAGGAGGTAGAGGCACTGATTGGCGGGGCTGCCGGTGGGTGGGAGGCGCTGGGAGCGGGCGAGAGCCGCTGATGTATTACTGTGGCTCTTTGGCAATGTACATTGGCAAATTCTGGCTTCTTCTCAGGCTCAGGTTGGCCACCCCTGCTCTAGGCACTGTACAAGCTCTTGGTACAAGACAGTCCCTGCCCCAGACCTTACAATCTAAATAGAAAAGACAGACAAAAAGCTACATCTACAGAACGAGCTAGGGGTGTGATTCCCCTGCACATGTACTCGTTCTAATCAAGCTAGTGCAGGTATGAATACCAGTGTAGTACAAACCCACATGGAAACCAATGGGTATGCCTCCTCTGCCATTACCCATTCTATCACAGCTACACATACTCACCCTAGGTAGATGAGAGGATAGTAGGCTAATGAAAGATGTGGGAATAGAACCCCAGCCTTCTGCATTACCGTTCACTGCTTTATCCATTGGACCACACTGCCTCTGGGGCAGAATAATAAAAAGGCATCATATATTCCCAGTTCAGCTCTGATTTTGATGTGTCCCTGTGGGCTACAACACTACACTGCCATCTATAGATCTGGTATATCATTATAGTGATGTTATAGTACAACCAGGATCTTAACGGCCCCTGCCCCAATTTTTATTTTCTGTGTACAGGTAGATTGCCCCTTCCAATTCAATCACACACAAGATAAGCAGGAGTTCATAAATGGCATTCAAACAAACTCTTCCATTTAGCAATGAAAGATAGGTGTGTTGTTCTTTTGTCTAATCATGTCTAGCAGGCTCTGTGGTCTTAAATCCAGTCCCTGGAGGATCACAGCCTGCCTCAGGAAAGAGGAGGAAAAGGAAGTCTCTACAGCAAATAAAAAGAAGAAAACATTGAAAAAGAGAGAACTCAGAGCTGTCTATGTAGGTGCTAATATGGCCCTCATTATCATAGTGTCTGAGTGCCTCACAGTCATTAATGGAGGGGTTCCTCACAGCACCCTTGTAAGATTGATAAATTTTATGCCCATTTTACAGATGAGGAAACTGAGACACATGGTAGATTAAGTGATTTGCCCTAGATCACACAGTAGGTTTGTTTTTGAGGCAGAAATTGAACTCTGAAAAGATTATTTTATTGCAGGCACTGTCTTGGAAGGAAAGATGATCTACTGGATATGGTCCCAGATATCAGAGTAGTTTGCATTGTTATAACTTAGATACCTTAGTCTAGTTACTGATACATAAATAGGTGTCCATTTCCTATAGAACACAACTCACTATATATGTAGTCTCAAACTGATTGGCAAATTTTGACAAAAACAAACTTTTGACAAAGAAACAGAACTGAAATATCCCAAAGATATTTATGAAGGTAATTTTTATTGTTAATAGTAATTAACAAAGGGATGATCTTGTGGCTGAAAAATAGGACATCGGAGTCAGAAGATTTTGGGTCCCTGGGCCACAGATTTCCTATATAAACTGGACAAGCAAAGTCACCCTTTTGTGCCTCAGTTTCCCCATCTGTGAAACGGGAATAATAACACCCATTTTAAAAAATGCCTTAATGTCTTTGGATGAAGAGCTCTACATGTGTATAGTGTTACCATGAGTCTTGCACTTTTTTCAAGCATTACCTTTCAGTAAGAACAATGGAAAACATGAACAGTTAAGATCCAATACTCCTTTAGCCTCTAGTCATGTACCATAATGTATTACGATATAGCTATATTTAATTCCAGCTGCATGGCTGAGTGGGCCCAAGGGCAACCTAACAAAGAAGAAAAGGGACCAACATAACAACCAAGCTGCCAAGGCCCAAACTTGCTGGAATGTTATCAGTACTGTATGACATCACTTTCCACATGACTTCAATCAGTGACCCTCTCCTCCTCTTCCTCCTCCAATTTATTTTTTAAAAATGATGAAGCTGCTTATACCACACAGAAAGAAAAACCCATTAGCTGAATCTAACCCAATATGCTGCACAAACAATAATAACTGAAACAAAGCTAGCAGGAAACGTTTGCACACAGCATCTGTTATGATCACATAACCACCAGACAGATGTTTAAGCCCAACTGCTAACATAAGATCATTTGTATGTTTGAAGAGGGAGAGATCCCATTTGGATTCCCCTCCCCCTAACCACCATTTATTTATTTCTTTAAAAAAAAGAGGAGGAGAGATTTTCTCAGCTGCAGGAAGCAATTTTTTTTCCTCTCCCTTTTGCCCCACTTTCACCATCAGCAGTTGGAGAAAAGTTGTAGTGTAGCCTCTTGCAAAGAGGGGAGATTGAGAATTGTGTGGTCTGCTAGTGTACGGTCTTTTTCGAGCATAGGGACCAGCGCTCAGCTCCCCAGAAGACTCATTAAATAATTCTGATCAGAGGAGGTGAAGGGAAGCCCACACATGAAACAAGTTTGGTGGTCTCAGCCAAGTTCCTAGTGAGTAAGGCCGAAGTTTCCCAGTACCACCCCGGATTCCATCAGCCTCTGTGAATTTCATCTCCAAACATGAAAACAAACTCATTAGCTCTGAATTGCTCTGTGAGGGTCACAGAAAGATGTCAGCTTTTTGTGTGGCCTTTTCCATTTAGCAAACAGCTTAGACACCCAAGGAAGGAAAGATTTGAGCTCTGCATTGTGCATTGTGGATTATTTTAGCTTTTAATGATACTGGCAGGACTTGATGGAGATTCAGGCAGATGGGAGAGATGTATTGATAATAATATGTTGCACTTCTATAGCACCTTCCATTCAAAATTTCTTAAAGAACTTTACAATCAGGAATGGATCAGTCTTTACACATCTCTAGTTAGGTAAGTAACTGTCATTGGATTAGTAGATAACTGTTGCAATCAGCAAGACTAGCCCAGTGTGCTAATCTGCAGTCAGTGGGTCTGGATTTAGTTCCTTTCTTGCCATAGACTTCCTCTGGGATCTTAAAAAGAACAGGAGTACTTGTGGCACCTTGGAGACTAATACATTTATTTGAGCATAAGCTTTCGTGGGCTACAGCCCACTTCTTCAGATGCATCCGATAAAGTGGACTGTAGCCCACGAAAGCTTATGCTCAAATAAATTTGTTAGTCTCTAAGGTGCCACAAGTACTCCTGTTCTTTTTGCGGATACAGACTAACACGGCTGCTACTCTGAAATCTGGGATCTTAGGCGGGTTACTTAGGTCCAGCTCCTCAAAGGTATTTAGTCACCTCCCATTGATTTTAAAGGCTTTAGTCTTTCTGTGTTTTAGTTTCCCATCTGTAAAATGGGGATAATAGCACTTTCCTACCTCATAAGTGTGTTGTGAGGATAAGTAAGTCAATGATTGTGAGGTGCTCAGATCATATGCTAATAGGGGCCAGATAAGAACGTGAAATAAAGAGATTATCCCATATCACATGCAGGGAAGTT